>NC_092276.1:7945522-8245522 GCF_036320965.1 Panulirus ornatus
GAATGGAGAAAAACTGGAGGAAGTGAAGTGTTTTAGATATCTGGGAGTGGATCTGGCAGCGGATGGAAACATGGAAGCGGAAGTGGATCATAGGGTGGGGGAGGGGGCGAAAATTCTGGGAGCCTTGAAGAATGTGTGGAAGTCGAGAACATTATCTCGGAAAGCAAAAATGGGTATGTTTGAAGGAATAGTGGTTCCAACAATGTTGTATGGTTGCGAGGCGTGGACTATGGATAGAGTTGTGCGCAGGAGGATGGATGTGCTGGAAATGAGATGTTTGAGGACAGTGTGTGGTGTGAGGTGGTTTGATCGAGTAAGTAACGTAAGGGTAAGAGAGATGTGTGGAAATAAAAAGAGCGTGGTTGAGAGAGCAGAAGAGGGTGTTTTGAAATGGTTTGGTCACATGGAGAGAATGAGTGAGGAAAGATTGACCAAGAGGATATATGTGTCGGAGGTGGAGGGAACGAGAAGTGGGAGACCAAATTGGAGGTGGAAAGATGGAGTGAAAAAGATTTTGTGTGATCGGGGCCTGAACATGCAGGAGGGTGAAAGGAGGGCAAGGAATAGAGTGAATTGGAGCGATGTGGTATACCGGGGTTGACGTGCTGTCAGTGGATTGAATCAAGGCATGTGAAACGTCTGGGGTAAACCATGGAAAGCTGTGTAGGTATGTATATTTGCGTGTGTGGACGTATGTATATACATGTGTATGGGGGTGGGTTGGGCCATTTCTTTCGTCTGTTTCCTTGCGCTACCTCGCAAACGCGGGAGACAGCGACAAAGCAAAATATATATATATATATATATATATATATATATATATATATATATATATATATATATATATATATATATATATATATATGGGTATCATTAAATTTTAGGGAGAATAAAAAGATGTTCTGGAAGGAGGTAAATAAAGTGCGTAAGACAAGGGAGCAAATGGGAACTTCAGTGAAGGGCGCTAATGGGGAGGTGATAACAAGTAGTGGTGATGTGAGAAGGAGATGGAGTGAAGGTTTGTTGAATGTGTTTGATGATAGAGTGGCAGATATAGGGTGTCTTGGTCGAGGTGGTATGCGAAGTGAGAGGGTTGGGGAAAATCATTTGGTAAACAGAGAAGAGGTAGTAAAAGCTTTGCGGAAGATGAAAGCCGGAAAGGCAGCAGGTTTGGATGGTATTGCAGTGGAATTTATTAAAAAAGGGGATGACTGTATTGTTGACTGGTTGGTAAGGTTATTTAATGTATGTATGACTCATGGTGAGGTGCCTGAGGATTGGCGGAATGCGTGCATAGTGCCATTGTATAAAGGCAAAGGGGATAAGAGTGAGTGCTCAAATTACAGAGGTATAAGTTTGTTGAGTATTCCTGGTAAATTATATGGGAGGGTATTGATTGAGAGGGTGAAGGCATGTACAGAGCATCAGATTGGGGAAGAGCAGTGTGGTTTCAGAAGTGGTAGAGGATGTGTGGATCAGGTGTTTGCTTTGAAGAATGTATGTGAGAAATACTTAGAAAAGCAAATGGATTTGTATGTAGCATTTATGGATCTGGAGAAGGCATATGATAGAGTTGATAGAGATGCTCTGTGGAAGGTATTAAGAATATATGGTGTGGGTGGCAAGTTGTTAAAAGCAGTGAAAAGTTTTTATCGAGGATGTAAGGCATGTGTACGTGTAGGAAGAGAGGAAAGTGATTGGATCTCAGTGAATGTAGATTTGCGGCAGGGGTGTGTGATGTCTCCATGGTTGTTTAATTTGTTTATGGATGGGGTTGTTAGGGAGGTGAATGCAAGAGTTTTGGAAAGAGGGGCAAGAATGCAGTCTGTTGTGGATGAGAGAGCTTGGGAAGTGAGTCAGTTGTTGTTCGCTGATGATACATCGCTGGTGGCTGATTCATGTGAGAAACTGCAGAAGCTGGTGACTGAGATTGGTAAAGTGTGTGAAAGAAGAAAGTTAAGAGTAAATGTGAATAAGAGCAAGGTTATTAGGTACAGTAGGGTTGAGGGTCAAGTCAATTGGGAGGTAAGTTGAATGGAGAAAAACTGGAGGAAGTAAAGTGTTTTAGATATCTGTGAGTAGATCTGGCAACGGATGGAACCATGGAAGCGGAAGTGAATCATAGGGTGGGGGAGGGGGCGAAAATCCTGGGAGCCTTGAAGAATGTGTGGAAGTCAAGAACATTATCTCGGAAAGCAAAAATGGGTACGTTTGAAGGAATAGTGGTTCCAACAATGTTGTATGGTTGCGAGGCGTGGGCTATGGATAGAGTTGTGCGCAGGAGGGTGGATGTGCTGGAAATGAGATGTTTGAGGACAATGTGTGGTGTGAGGTGGTTTGATCGAGTAAGTAATGTAAGGGTAAGAGAGATGTGTGGAAATAAAAAGAGCGTGGTTGAGAGAGCAGAGGAGGGTGTTTTGAAATGGTTTGGGCACATGGAGAGAATGAATGAGGAAAGATTGAGCAAGAGGATATATGTGTCGGAGGTGGAGGGAACGAGGAGAAGTGGGAGACCAAATTGGAGGTGGAAAGATGGAGTGAAAAAGATTTTGAGTGATCGGGGCCTGAATATGCAGGAGGGTGAAAGGCGGGCAAGGAATAGAGTGAATTGGATCGATGTGGTATACCGGGGTTGACGTCCTGTCAGTGGATTGAATCAGGGCATGTGAAGCGTCTGGGGTAAACCATAGAAAGCTGTGTGGGGCCTGGATGTGGAAAGGGAGCTGTGGTTTCGGGCATTAGTGCATGACAGCTAGAGACTGAGTGTGAACGAATGAGGCCTTTGTTGTCTTTTCTCAGCGCTACCCCGCACACATGAGGGGGTAGGGGGATGGTATTCCATGTGTGGCGAGGTGGCGATGGGAATGAATAAAGGCAGACAGTGTGAATTGTGTGCATGGTTATATATGTATGTGTCTGTGTGTGTATATATATACATATGTGTACATTGAGATGTATAGGTATAGGTATAGGTATAGGTATTTTTTAATAAATTCCACTGCAATACCATCCAAACCTGCTGCCTTTCCGGCTTTCATCTCCCGCAAAGCTTTTACTACCTCTTCTCTGTTTACCAAATCATTTTCCCTAACCCTCTCACTCTGCATACCACCTCGACCAAAACACCCTATATCTGCCACTCTATCATCAAACACATTCAACAAACCTTCAAAATACTCACTCCATCTCCTTCTCACATCACCACTACTTGTTATCACCTCCCCATTTGCGCCCTTCACTGAAGTTCCCATTTGCTCCCTTGTCTTACGCACTTTATTTACCTCCTTCCAGAACATCTTTTTATTCTCCCTAAAATTTAATGATACTCTCTCACCCCAACTCTCATTTGCCCTCTTTTTCAACTCTTGCACCTTTCTCTTGGCCTCCTGTCTATTTCTTTTATACATCTCCCACTCAATTTCATTTTTTCCCTGCAAAAATCGTCCAAATGCCTCTCTCTTCTCTTTCACTAATAATCTTACTTCTTCATCCCACCACTCACTACCCATTCTAATCAACCCACCTCCCACTTGCGCAAAAGATATATATATATATATATATATATATATATATATATATATATATATATATATATATATATATATATATATGCTCAAATTACAGAGGTATAAGTTTGTTGAGTATTCCTGGTAAATTATATGGGAGGGTATTGATTGAGAGGGTGAAGGCATGTACAGAGCATCAGATTGGGGAAGAGCAGTGTGGTTTCAGAAGTGGGAGAGGATGTGTGGATCAGGTGTTTGCTTTGAAGAATGTATGTGAGAAATACTTAGAAAAGCAAATGGATTTGTATGTAGCATTTATGGATCTGGAGAAGGCATATGATAGAGTTGATAGAGATGCTCTGTGGAAGGTATTAAGAATATATGGTGTGGGAGGAAAGTTGTTAGAAGCAGTGAAAAGTTTTTATCGAGGATGTAAGGCATGTGTACGTGTAGGAAGAGAGGAAAGTGATTGGTTCTCAGTGAATGTAGGTTTGCGGCAGGGGTGTGTGATGTCTCCATGGTTGTTTAATTTGTTTATGGATGGGGTTGTTAGGGAGGTAAATGCAAGAGTCTTGGAAAGAGGGGCAAGTATGAGGTCTGTTGGGGATGAGAGAGCTTGGGAAGTGAGTCAGTTGTTGTTCGCTGATGATACAGCGCTGGTGGCGGATTCATGTGAGAAACTGCAGAAGCTGGTGACGGAGTTTGGTAAAGTGTGTGGAAAGAAGAAAGTTAAGAGTAAATGTGAATAAGAGCTAGGTTATTAGGTACAGTAGGGTTGAGGGTCAAGTCAATTGGGAGGTGAGTTTGAATGGAGAAAAACTGGAGGAAGTGAAGTGTTTTAGATATCTGGGAGTGGATCTGTCAGCGGATGGAACCATGGAAGCGGAAGTGGATCATAGGGTGGGGGAGGGGGCGAAAATCTTGGGAGCCTTGAAAAATGTGTGGAAGTCGAGAACATTATCCGGAAAGCAAAAATGGGTATGTTTGAAGGAATAGTAGGTTCCAACAATGTTGTATGGTTGCGAGGCGTGGGCTATGGATAGAGTTGTGCGCAGGAGGATGGATGTGCTGGAAATGAGATGTTTGAGGACAATGTGTGGTGTGAGGTGGTTTGATCGAGTAAGTAACGTAAGGGTAAGAGAGATGTGTGGAAATAAAAAGAGCGTGGTTGAGAGAGCAGAAGAGGGTGTTTTGAAATGGTTTGGGCACATGGAGAGAATGAGTGAGGAAAGATTGAGCAAGAGGATATATGTGTCGGAGGTGGAGGGAACGAGGAGAAGTGGGAGACCAAATTGGAGGTGGAAAGATGGAGTGAAAAGGATTTTGTGTGATCGGGGCCTGAACATGCAGGAGGGTGAAAGGAGGGCAAGGAATAGAGTGAATTGGAGCGATGTGGTATACAGGGGTTGACGTGCTGTCAGTGGATTGAATCAAGGCATGTGAAGCGTCCGGGGTAAACCATGGAAAGCTGTGTAGGTATGTATATTTGCGTGTGTGGACGTGTGTATGTACATGTGTATGGGGAGGGTTGGGCCATTTCTTCGTCTGTTTCCTTGCGCTACCTCGCAAACGCGGGAGACAGCGACAAAGTATAAAAAAAAAATATATATATATATATATATATATATATATATATATATATATATATATATATATATATATATATATATATATATATATATATATCCTTCCAAAAGAAGGAACAGAGGGGGGCCAGGTGAGGATATTCCACAAAGGCCCAGTCCTCTGTTCTTAACGCTACCTCGCTAATGTGGGAAATGGCGGATAGTTTAAAAGAAAGATATATATATATATATATATATATATATATATATATATATATATATATATATATATATATATATATTCGCCATTTCCCGCGTTAGCCAGGTAGCGTTAAGAACAGAGGACTGAGCCTTAGAGGTAATATCCTCACTTGACCCCTTCTCTGTTTCTTCTTTGAAAAAGTCAAAACTGGAGAGGAGGATTTCCAGCCCCCGCTCCCTATATATATATAGGGATGGATGGAACCATGGAAGCGGAAGTGGATCATAGGGTGGGGGAGGGGGCGAAAATTTTGGGAGCCTTGAAAAATGTGTGGAAGTCGAGAACATTATCCCGGAAAGCAAAAATGGGTATGTTTGAAGGAATAGTAGTTCCAACAATGTTGTATGGTTGCGAGGCGTGGGCTATGGATAGAGTTGTGCGCAGGAGGATGGATGTGCTGGAAATGAGATGTTTGAGGACAATGTGTGGTGTGAGGTGGTTTGATCGAGTAAGTAACGTAAGGGTAAGAGAGATGTGTGGAAATAAAAAGAGCGTGGTTGAGAGAGCAGAAGAGGGTGTTTTAAAATGGTTTGGGCACATGGAGAGAATGAGTGAGGAAAGATTGACCAAGAGGATATATGTGTCGGAGGTGGAGGGAACGAGGAGAAGAGGGAGACCAAATTGGAGGTGGAAAGATGGAGTGAAAAAGATTTTGTGTGATCGGGGCCTGAACATGCAGGAGGGTGAAAGGAGGGCAAGGAATAGAGTGAATTGGAGCGATGTGGTATACAGGGGTTGACGTGCTGTCAGTGGATTGAATCAAGGCATGTGAAGCGTCCGGGGTAAACCATGGAAAGCTGTGTAGGTATGTATATTTGTGTGTGTGGACGTGTGTATGTACATGTGTATGGGGGGGGTTGGGCCATTTCTTTCGTCTGTTTCCTTCCGCTACCTCGCAAACGCGGGAGACAGCGACAAAGTATAAAAAAAAAAAAAAAAAAAAAAAAAATATATATATATATATATATATATATATATATATATATATATATATATATATATATATATATATATATATATTACAGTCAGTTGATATACACCGCCTGCAAAAGGTTACACCGTGAATGAAAAGTCACCTAAATAGCACGGCTATCATTTCGAGTACAATGTTGTCAGAAATTCTTATTCCAAAGGAGTGTACATTAACCTGCTACTGGAAGTAGCGCGGTCTTGGGCTGTAGGAGCCTGTAGAAAAGCTCTGGGTAACATCTAAACTCACAGAAATTGGTGTTAGGGTAATTATAAAAGAAAAAAATTGTGTGGCCAGCCAGTATCGCTGCTCTTGTCGCCAGAAATTGGTGTTAGGGTAATTATAAAAGAAAAAAATTGTGTGGCCAGCCAGTATCGCTGCTCTTGTCGCCATGGCAGTCACTCACTGGCTTCAACTCAGCAGTGGAGTTCTCCATGAAGCAGTTATTTCTCCAACCGAATCTCTACCTCCACGACTTTCCATTTCCTCCAGCAAAACACATGAAGGTCCTCTCGTATGTAGATGACTTCACAGTGATACAACAGTAAGTACATTTAAACTGCAGCACTACATCACACAGTTGAAATAATGGTTCACGCACAAAAGAATTTCTGTATGTCCACAGAAGTCTCCCATCACTCTTTTAACCTCAGGCAGACACGAATCCACCTCACAACCTCCAGTCACGCTGGATGAACAGTCACTTTCACGGAAAACAAATTAGGCATCCCAAACGACACACATGACAGTCAATCTCAACATCAATAGCATTAATAAAAAAGCAACACACTGACTATATGCCTTCAGCACCCAAACAATTCATCCACTCCATTTTTAACACTGATTCGCCTGCCTGATCTCCCACCTTCTCAAAGGCAAATATATCAAAGCACGAAATAGTGCTCTCAGAACAATCACTGGCTTCTTGGCAACTCATTCACCATCACTCTGGAACAAAGATCTTTCAAATACAGTCCTACCTCAACATGCTTGACACTCTAGTTTTATGCAACAACACTAGACCCCTTACACTCAGATCACTTTACATAAGTAACCACCAACCCCTAAGTAGAAATAAAAAGCTTACCCTGCCGTATATTTCAAGAACCTCTTCTCACCGACCCTCCCAACCCCAACAAATGTAACTGTAACAAAACACGTATAAACGTAAATAACCCGACAAGCGCTGAACAATAGACCTCACAACGGAGCTTTAAACTCCAACCCAGTAGACACCCAGTTGTCAGCAACCACACTCCCCTGACGAGCACAAGTCACACTCTCCGGTCAGCGCTCCGGGCCTGGCACATCACCACACAAACATCGCTTCCACTAATTCCATGACCTTTCATGCTTACGCTCCAACTCCCATCAAGAAGAAACGTAGCACTTCGCCTCAGTTGTCTTGCTCTCTCTGCACACATGCACACACATGACACTTTACGACAGGTTGTTGTGGTCAGCTTCCTATGTGTTGCAGGAGACTCAGAAAAATTAAAGGAATTCCTGGGGCACGAAGTATATATATATATATATATATATATATATATATATATTATGTGTGTGTGTGTGTGTTTATTTCTCGTGATGTATTCTCAAGGTGGCCAAGTCCGGCACGCCTATATATAGAGTGTTTCATGTCGCTAGGTACCCTATAAAAAGCAAGTGCTATTAATGGAAACCAGAAAAATCAGAAAATAATTATAAAGTTAACGGAGGTATTCGCGTGGTTTGCATGTCACGCTTATCTACAGCCAAATTGCTATATTTCAACATTTCTGAGCCAGCAGCAGCACAACACGACTTCAACCAACAACAAAACTTCTGAGACAGCATCGTCACAACTTCTGAGGCAGCATAATCACAACTTTTCAGTAAGCAGCAACACGACTGAGCCACAACACCACAACGTAAACCTACGAGTCTCGCCAACGCAACACAACCCATGGTTATCTAAGAGCTGAATTTGACCTCTGGACCAGTAACAGCACCAGACTCCTGAAACAGCACTAGTACAGCACATCTCTCGAGGTAGCATTATCGCTGGCAACCCCATGAGGGCATTCATTGACTGGGTGTGTGTGTGTGTGTGTGTAGGTTACCCAGCTGTGTACGTACGTGACTACGAAAAGATTTTGTCATGGGAGTAAAGTTCACCGCACAAATTGTTCGTTAGGTATTTCTTCTGTCCACCACCCCTTCACTCATCATATGACTAGATGAACAGTGCTGAGCATGTTTTTGTAGGCGTATGCTCCTCCGATACACATAGCCATTTTAGCCACAGTCGTCTATTCTGAGGGCGGGAGTGGGACTCGTGGAAACAGATAGTACCAGAAAGAATGTCATTTGTAAAATTATCTTTCACTGATGTTTTTACGTCCATGCCTCTTTTTTTTTTTACACTAAGGGTATGGGGGTGGGAGGTGATTCTTGGGCCCCCAACTCTTGAACTTTCCTATGATACAAATGTTTGATATTGATCGGTAGTAGTTGATAGGCCTAAAGTCCATATAACCAGCCAACATATGGTCGGTCGCCTTGTCCACGCTGAATGTTACCACATTGTGTTAATGCGCAACATTAACCTGTCTTTGAACATGTCCAAAAGAAATTGGTCTGGCATTTAATGTAGTATCTGAATTTGTCATGAACAGTAATTGACAAATGGTTATTTTTATTATCATTGTTATTGAATCGGCATTTTTGTTGTGAGGGGAGGCAATACCTCTGATTACTCAGGCATAGGAAGGAAACCCATTGTCATTTTGTTGCTTTTATCTAAAGTGCTCAAGTAATTATGAAAACTGATGAACATTCAGCAACCCACGATTACTTCGGTGTACTTTGGAACATTCCTTAAAACGCATCAGTTGTGAGCCCAAAACGTATTCCCAATCGAAGCAATGGCGGGTTTTCAAAGCCATATGCATTCTCTTGAACCGTTCATGTGGTCGACGGCTTCCTCGAATTAGTGTTCAAGTCGGTGTCTGTGTATGTTGGAGACTGCAACTTTGACCAGTTGTCGAGTCTTTGTTACTTGTGTCTAGGACGAATCCTAATAATGGATCCAAATTTCCCCCGCTGCCTTTTTTTTTGCTCAAACTCATAGGAGACTCGCTAATTTTGAGCTAGTGCCCATAATCTTATTGTATCCTTGTCGCTACATTGTTCCCAGATGATTCTTTTTATATGTATGTATAAAATCATGGGGACTAATGGTTTCTATAACTTACAATAAAGAAATCACCGTACAGCCCGCCGTACTTTGCATCAACGAATGTTTTGGATGAAGGGAGAAATGAGAGTACAGTGTCTGTGTATGTTGGAGACTGCAGCTTTGACTAGTTGTCGACTCTGTTACTTGTGTCTAGGACGAATCCTAATAATGGATCCAAATTTCCTCCGCTGCCTTTTTTTTTTTTTTTTTTTTCTCAGACTCATAGGAGACTCGCTAATTTTGAGCTAGTGCCCATAATCTTATTGTATACTTGTCGCTACATTGTTCCCAGATGATTCTTTTTATATGTATGTATAAAATCATGGGGACTAATGGTTTCCATAACTTACAATAAAGAAATCACCGTACAGCCCGCCGTACTTTGCATCAACGAATGTTTTGGATGAAGGGAGAAATGAGAGTACAGGCCTCAACGTAGGAATTACAAATTCATGATATTCCGTCAGTAAATAGTGTTTGGCGTTTACTAGTAATGAGTAACCAGGTGGCCAGGTAGATACAGTTTGGCCTAAATATACATGACAGCAGATTCAGCATTATAGTGCTGAGATGGAAAATCGTACTCAGCAGAACAAAACCCGCAATATAATTATAAAACGTGCCAACTTGAAAGCCAAAGCAAAATGGCCTTCCCCGAGGAGAGTGTTAACTGACACTTTTATGACTAGATTGTTTAATGACCTTCAGCATTGGCGCAAACCCGATCTTGCAAAGTTGTATCATCAGCTCGTGTCTGATTGTTGAGTTCTTGTGTTTTTGTCATAGTGTCCAATGAGCCGGTTTGGCAGGACTACAGGAGCTAACTAGTACGATCCCTGCTGGACATCCAAGTGATGTATTTGGGATTCATTTAGCAAGGCCGTGTGTCCTCACTTGTATATACCGTTAGCTTCACAAATAACTTTCTTCTGACAACTTGTCCTGAGTGTGAATGTGTGTAGAAAAACCAGTTCATGGGCGCTATATATATATATATATATATATATATATATATATATATATATATATATATATATATATATATATATAAACTTTTTGTTATATAAATATATATATATATATATATATATATATATATATATATATATATATATATATTTATATTTTTTTTTTTTTTTTTTATACTTTGTCGCTGTCTCCCGCGTTTGCGAGGTAGCGCAAGGAAACAGACGAAAGAAATGGCCCAACCCCCCCCCCCATACACATGTATATACATACGTCCACACACGCAAATATACATACCTACACAGCTTTCCATGGTTTACCCCAGACGCTTCACATGCCCTGCTTCAATCCACTGACAGCACGTCAACCCCGGTATACCACATCGCTCCAATTCACTCTATTCCTTGCCCTCCTTTCACCCTCCTGCATGTTCAGGCCCCGATCACACAAAATCTTTTTCACTCCATCTTTCCACCTCCAATTTGGTCTCCCACTTCTCCTCGTTCCCTCCACCTCCGACACATATATTCTCTTGGTCAATCTTTCCTCACTCATTCTCTCCATGTGCCCAAACCATTTCAAAACACCCTCTTCTGCTCTCTCAACCACGCTCTTTTTATTTCCACACATCTCTCTCACCCTTACGTTACTTACTCGATCAAACCACCTCACACCACACATTGTCCTCAAACATCTCATTTCCAGCACATCCATCCTCCTGCGCACAACTCTATCCATAGCCCATGCCTCGCAACCATACAACATTGTTGGAACCACTATTCCTTCAAACATACCCATTTTTGCTTTCCGAGATAATGTTCTCGACTTCCACACATTCTTCAAGGCTCCCAGAATTTTCGCCCCCTCCCCCACCCTATGATCCACTTCCGCTTCCATGGTTCCATCCGCTGCCAGATCCACTCCCAGGTATCTAAAACACTTTACTTCCTCCAGTTTTTCTCCATTCAAACTTACCTCCCAATTGACTTAACCCTCAACCCTACTACACCTAATAACCTTACTCTTATTCACATTTACTCTTAACTTTCTTCTTTCACACACTTTATCAAACTCAGTCACCAGCTTCTGCAGTTTCTCACATGAATCAGCCACCAGCGCTGTATCATCAGCGAACAACAACTGACTCACTTGCCAAGCTCTCTCATCCCCAACAGACTTCATACTTGCCCCTCTTTCCAAAACTCTTGCATTCACCTCCCTAACAACCCCATCCATAAACAAATTAAACAACCATGGAGACATCACACACCCCTGCCGCAAACCTACATTCACTGAGAACGAATCACTTTCCTCTCTTCCTACACGTACACATGCCTTACATCCTCGATAAAAACTTTTCACTGCTTCTAACAACTTGCCTCCCACACCATATATTCTTAATACCTTCCACAGAGCATCTCTATCAACTCTATCATATGCCTTCTCCAGATCCATAAATGCTACATACAAACCCATTTGCTTTTCTAAGTATTTCTCACATACATTCTTCAAAGCAAACACCTGATCCACACATCCTCTACCACTTCTGAAACCACACTGCTCTTCCCCAATCTGATGCTCTGTACATGCCTTCACCCTCTCAATCAATACCCTCCCATATAATTTACCAGGAATACTTAACAAACTTATACCTCTGTAATTTGAGCACTCACTCTTATCCCCTTTTTGCCTTTGTTCAATGGCACTATGCACGCATTCCGCCAATCCTCAGGCACCTCACCATGAGTCATACATACATTAAATAACCTTACCAACCAGTCAACAATACAGTCACCCCCTTTTTGAATAAATTCCACTGCAATACCATCCAAACCTGCTGCCTTTCCGGCTTTCATCTTCCGCAAAGCTTTTACTAAATCTTCTCTGTTTACCAAATCATTTTCCCTAACCCTCTCACTTTGCACACCACCTCGACCAAAACACCCTATATCTGCCACTCTATCATCAAACACATTCAACAAACCTTCAAAATACTCACTCCATCTCCTTCTCACATCACCACTACTTGTTATTACTAAATCTTCTCTGTTTACCAAATCATTTTCCCTAACCCTCTCACTTTGCACACCACCTCAACCAAAACACCCTATATCTGCCACTCTATCATCAAACACATTCAACAAACCTTCAAAATACTCACTCCATCTCCTTCTCACATCACCACTACTTGTTATCACCTCCCCATTTGCGCCCTTCACTGAAGTTCCCTTTTGCTCCCTTGTCTTACGCACTTTATTTACCTCCTTCCAGAACATCTTTTTATTCTCCCTAAAATTTAATGATACTCTCTCACCCCAACTCTCAATTTAGGGAGAATAAAAAGATGTTCTGGAAGGAGGTAAATAAAGTGCGTAAGACAAGGGAGCAAATGGGAACTTCAGTGAAGGGCGCAAATGGGGACGTGATAACAAGTAGTGGTGATATATATATATATATATATATATATATATATATATATATATATATATATATATATATATATATATTTTTATATTATTTTTTTTATTATACTTTGTCGCTGTCTCCCGCGTTTGCGAGGTAGCGCAAGGAAACAGACGAAAGAAATGGCCCAACTCCCCCCCCATACACATGTATATACATACGTCCACACACGCAAATATACATACCTACACAGCTTTCCATGGTTTACCCCAGACGCTTCACATGCCTTGATTCAATCACTGACAGCACGTCAACCCCGGTATACCACATCGCTCCAATTCACTCTATTCCTTGCCCTCCTTTCACCCTCCTGCATGTTCAGGCCCCGATCACACAAAATCTTTTTCACTCCATCTTTCCACCTCCAATTTGGTCTCCCTCTTCTCCTCGTTCCCTCCACCTCCGACACATATATCCTCTTGGTCAATCTTTCCTCACTCATTCACTCCATGTGCCCAAACCACTTCAAAACACCCTCCTTCTGCTCTCTCAACCACGCTCTTTTTATTTCCACACATCTCTCTTACCCTTACGTTACTCACTCGATCAAACCACCTCACACCACACATTGTCCTCAAACATCTCATTTCCAGCACATCCATCCTCCTGCGCACAACTCTATCCATAGCCCACGCCTCGCAACCATACAACATTGTTGGAACCACTATTCCTTCAAACATACCCATTTTTGCTTTCCGAGATAATGTTCTCGACTTCCACACATTCTTCAAGGCCCCCAGGATTTTCGCCCCCTCCCCCACCCTATGATCCACTTCCGCTTCCATGGTTCCATCCGCTGCCAGATCCACTCCCAGATATCTAAAACACTTCACTTCCTCCAGTTTTTCTCCATTCAAACTCACCTCCCAATTGACTTGACCCTCAACCCTACTGTACCTAATAACCTTACTCTTATTCACATTTACTCTTAACTTTCTTCTTCCACACACTTTACCAAACTCAGTCACCAGCTTCTGCAGTTTCTCACATGAATCAGCCACCAGCGCTGTATCATCAGCGAACAACAACTGACTCACTTGCCAAGCTCTCTCATCCCCAACAGACTTCATACTTGCCCCTCTTTCCAAAACTCTTGCATTTACCTCCCTAACAACCCCATCCATAAAGAAATTAAACAACCATGGAGACTTCACACACCCCTGCCGCAAACCTACATTCACTGAGAACCAATCACTTTCCTCTCTTCCTACACGTACACATGCCTTACATCCTCGATAAAAACTTTTCACTGCTTCTAACAACTTTCCTCCCACACCATATATTCTTAATACCTTCCACAGAGCATCTCTATCAACTCTATCATATGCCTTCTCCAGATCCATAAATGCTACATACAAATCCATTTGCTTTTCTAAGTATTTCTCACATACATTCTTCAAAGCAAACACCTGATCCACACATCCTCTACCACTTCTGAAACCACACTGCTCTTCCCCAATCTGATGCTCTGTACTTGCCTTCACCCTCTCAATCAATACCTTCCCATATAATTTCCCAGGAATAATCAACAAATTTATACTTCTGTAATTTGAGCACTCACTTTCATCCCCTTTGCCTTTGTACAATGGCATCATGCAAGCATCCCGCCAATCGTCAGGCACCTCACCATGAGTCATACATACATCAAACAACCTTACCAACCAGTCAACAATACAGTCTCCCCCTTTTTGAATAAATTCCACTGCAATACCATCCAAACCTGCTGCCTTGCCGGCTTTCATCTTCCGCAAAGCTTTCACTACCTCTTCTCTGTTTACCAAATCATTTTCCCTAACCCTCTCACTTTGCACACCACCTCGACCAAAACACCCTATATCTGCCACTCTATCATCAAACACATTCAACAAACCTTCAAAATACTCACTCCATCTCCTTCTCACATCACCACTACTTGTTATCACCTCCCCATTTGCGCCCTTCACTGAAGTTCCCATTTGCTCCCTTGTCTTACGCACTTTATTTACCTCCTTCCAGAACATCTTTTTATTCTCCCTAAAATTTAATGATACTCTCTCACTCCAACTCTCATTTGCCCCTTTTTTCACCTCTTTCACCTTTCTCTTGACCTCCTGTCTCTTTCTTTTATACATCTCCCACTCAATTGCATTTTTTCCCTGCAAAAATCGTCCAAATGCCTCTCTCTTCTCTTTCACTAATACTCTTACTTCTTCATCCCACCACTCACTACCCTTTCTAATCAACCCACCTCCCACTCTTCTCATGCCACAAGCATCTTTTGCGCAATCCATCACTGATTCCCTAAATACATCCCATTCCTCCCCCACTCCCCTTACTTCCATTGTTCTCACCTTTTTCCATTCTGTACTCAGTCTCTCCTGGTACTTCCTCACACAGGTGTCCTTCCCAAGCTCACTTACTCTCACCACCCTCTTCACCCCAACATTCACTCTTCTTTTCTGAAAACCCATACAAATCTTCACCTTAGCCTCCACAAGATAATGATCAGACATCCCTCCAGTTGCACCTCTCAGCACATTAACATCCAAAAGTCTCTCTTTCGCACGCCTGTCAATTAACACGTAATCCAATAACGCTCTCTGGCCATCTCTCCTACTTACATAAGTATACTTATGTATATCTTGCTTTTTAAACCAGGTATTCCCAATCATCAGTCCTTTTTCAGCACATAAATCTACAAGCTCTTCACCATTTCCATTTACAACACTGAACACCCCATGTATACCAATTATTCCCTCAACTGCCACATTACTCACCTTTGCATTCAAATCACCCATCACTATAACCCGGTCTCGTGCATCAAAACCACTAACACACTCATTCAGCTGCTCCCAAAACACTTGCCTCTCATGATCTTTCTTCTCATGCCCAGGTGCATATGCACCAATAATCACCCACCTCTCTCCATCAACTTTCAGTTTTACCCATATCAATCGAGAATTTACTTTCTTACATTCTATCACATACTCCCACAACTCCTGTTTCAGGATTATTGCTACTCCTTCCCTTGCTCTTGTCCTCTCACTAACCCCTGACTTTACTCCCCAGACATTCCCAAACCACTCTTCCCCTTTACCCTTGAGCTTCGTTTCACTCAGAGCCAAAACATCCAGGTTCCTTTCCTCAAACATACTACCTATCTCTCCTTTTTTCACATCTTGGTTACATCCACACACATTTAGGCACCCCACTCTGAGCCTTCGAGGAGGATGAGCACTCCCCGTGTGACTCCTTCTTCTGTTTCCCATTTTAGAAAGTTAATACAAGGAGGGGAGGATTTCTGGCCCCCCGCTCCCGTCCCCTCTAGTCGCTTTCTACGACACGCGAGGAATACGTGGGAAGTATTCTTTCACCCCTATCCCCAGGGATAATATACATATATATATATACATATTATCCCTGGGGATAGGGGAGAAAGAATACTTCCCACGTATTCCCTGCGTGTCGTAGAAGGCGACTAAAAGGGGAGGGAGTGGGTGGCTGGAAATCCTCCCCTCTCGTTTTTTTTTTTTTTTTTTTTTTATTTTCCAAAAAAAGGAACAGAGAAGGGGGCCAGGTGAGGATTTTCCCTCTAAGGCCCAGTCCTCTGTTCTTAACGCTACCTCGCAAATGCGGGAAATGGCGAATAGTATGAAAAAAAAAAAATATATACATATACACATACACACACATACACATACATACGCACATATACACACACACACACATACATATATATACATATGAAAAATGTAAGAAACAATTTAGAAAACTGAAACTTCTAGCTTGAAATGAATGAAAAAATGAATGTCACATAATGGTTCAACCTCTGGCTATGGAAAAAGGAAATGTATAATTTATTTACACAAACGTCAATAGCAGTTCTCATCAATTTAACCACTGTATCAATAAGCTTCAATGTCTAAGCTACATTTTTCTCCAATTTCACTATTTTCTTGTCAAAACACCATGTATGAAAACTATCACTCCAGTAACACAACTATAAACATTTACTTCCCCTTTAAAAAAAGTTCTGGGGAAGTCTGTCTCGATACACTGCGGGAAACTCTACCACCTGGCGAGGTTTGTGTTGCAATGGTTCCCGATTCACAAACGTAGTAGCATCACTGGTGGGCCAAGGTAGTTCCGTTTGCGAAGAGGCGCTTTATATGATGTCTTGACACACGATGATCTTAACGAGGTGATGATAGAGGGCCCGTGGAAGTGTTGTATATATGTTGTATATATATATATATATATATATATATATATATATATATATATATATATATTTTTTTTTTTATACTTTGTCGCTGTCTCCCGCGTTTGCGAGGTAGCGCAAGGAAACGGACGAAAGAAATGGCCCAACCCCCCCCCATACACATGTATATACATACGTCCACACACGCAAATGTACATACCTACACAGCTTTCCATGGTTTACCCCAGACGCTTCACATGCCTTGATTCAATCCACTGACAGCACGTCAACCCCGGTATACCACATTGCTCCAATTCACTCTATTCCTTGCCCTCCTTTCACCCTCCTGCATGTTCAGGCCCCGATCACACAAAATCTTTTTCACTCCATCTTTCCACCTCCAATTTGGTCTCCCTCTTCTCCTCGTTCCCTCCACCTCCGACACATATATCCTCTTGGTCAATCTTTCCTCACTCATTCTCTCCATGTGCCCAAACCACTTCAAAACACCCTCTTCTGCTCTCTCAGCCACGCTCTTTTTATTTCCACACATCTCTCTTACCCTTACGTTACTCACTCGATCAAACCACCTCACACCACACATTGTCCTCAAATATCTCATTTCCAGCACATCCACCCTCCTGCGCACAACTCTATCCATAGCCCACGCCTCGCAACCATACAACATTGTTGGAACCACTATTCCTTCAAACATACCCATTTTTGCTTTCCGAGATAATGTTCTCGACTTCCACACATCCTTCAAGGCCCCAGAATTTTCGCCCCCTCCCCCACCCTATGATCCACTTCCGCTTCCATGGTTCCATCCGCTGCCTGATCCACTCCCAGATATCTAAAACACTTCACTTCCTCCAGTTTTTCTCCATTCAAACCCACCTCCCAATTGACTTGACCCTCAACCCTACTGTACCTAATAACCTTGCTCTTATTCACATTTACTCTTAACTTTTTTCTTCCACACACTTTACCAAACTCAGTCACCAGCTTCTGCAGTTTCTCGCATGAATCAGCCACCAGCGCTGTATCATCAGCGAACAACAACTGACTCACTTGCCAAGCTCTCTCATCCCCAACAGACTTCATACTTGCCCCTCTTTCCAAAACTCTTGCATTTACCTCCCTAACAACCCCATCCATAAAGAAATTAAACAACCATGGAGACATCACACACCCCTGCCGCAAACCTACATTCACCGAGAACCAATCACTTTCCTCTCTTCCTACACGTACACATGCCTTACATCCTCGATAAAAACTTTTCACTGCTTCTAACAACTTTCCTCCCACACCATATATTCTTAATACCTTCCACAGAGCATCTCTATCAACTCTATCATATGCCTTCTCCAGATCCATAAATGCTACATACAAATCCATTTGCCTTTCTAAGTATTTCTCACATACATTCTTCAAAGCAAACACCTGATCCACACATCCTCTACCACTTCTGAAACCACACTGCTCTTCCCCAATCTGATGCTCTGTACATGCCTTCACCCTCTCAATCAATACCCTCCCATATAATTTACCAGGAATACTCAACAAACTTATACCTCTGTAATTTGAGCACTCACTCTTATCCCCTTTGCCTTTGTACAATGGCACTATGCACGCATTCCGCCAATCCTCAGGCACCTCACCATGAGTCATACATACATTAAATAACCTTACCAACCAGTCAGCAATACAGTCACCCCCTTTTTTAATAAATTCCACTGCAATACCATCCAAACCTGCTGCCTTGCCGGCTTTCATCTTCCGCAAAGCTTTCACTACCTCTTCTCTGTTTACCAAATCATTTTCCCTAACCCTCTCACTTTGCACACCACCTCGACCAAAACACCCTATATCTGCTACTCTATCATCAAACACATGCAATTGAGTGGGAGATGTATAAAAGAAAGAGACAGGAGGTCAAGAGAAAGGTGCAAGAGGTGAAAAAAAGGGCAAATGAGAGTTGGGGTGAGAGAGTATCATTAAATTTTAGGGAGAATAAAAAGATGTTCTGGAAGGAGGTAGATAAAGTGCGTAAGACAAGGGAGCAAATGGGAACTTCAGTGAAGGGCGCAAATGGGGAGGTGATAACAAGTAGTGGTGATGTGAGAAGGAGATGGAGTGAGTATTTTGAAGGTTTGTTGAATGTGTTTGATGATATATATATATATATATATATATATATATATATATATATATATATTTTTTTTTTTTTTTTTTTTTTTTTTTTTTTATACTTTGTCGCTGTCTCCCGCGTCTGCGAGGTAGCGCAAGGAAACAGACGAAAGAAATGGCCCAACCCCCCCCCCCATACACATGTACATACACATGTCCACACACGTGTATACATACCTACACAGCTATCCATGGTCCACCCCAGACGCCTCACATGCCTTGATTCACTCCACTGACAGCACGTCAACCCCTGTATACCACATCGCTCCAATTCACTCTATTCCTTGCCCTCCTTACACCCTCCTGCATGTTCAGGCCCCGATCACACAAAATCTTTTTCACTCCATCTTTCCACCTCCAATTTGGTCTCCCTCTTCTCCTCGTTCCCTCCACCTCCGACACATATATCCTCTTGGTCAATCTTTCCTCACTCATTCTCTCCATGTGCCCAAACCATTTCAAAACACCCTCTTCTGCTCTCTCAACCACGCTCTTTTTATTTCCACACATCTCTCTTACCCTTACGTTACTTACTCGATCAAACCACCTCACACCACACATTGTCCTCAAACATCTCATTTCCAGCACATCCATCCTCCTGCGCACAACTCTATCCATAGCCCACGCCTCGCAACCATACAACATTGTTGGAACCACTATTCCTTCAAACATACCCATTTTTGCTTTCCGAGATAATGTTCTCGACTTCCACACATTTTTCAAGGCTCCCAAAATTTTCGCCCCCTCCCCCACCCTATGATCCACTTCCGCTTCCATGGTTCCATCCGCTGACAGATCCACTCCCAGATATCTAAAACACTTCACTTCCTCCAGTTTTTCTCCATTCAAACTTACCTCCCAATTGACTTGACCCTCAACCCTACTGTACCTAATAACCTTGCTCTTATTCACATTTACTCTTAACTTTCTTCTTCCACACACTTTACCAAACTCAGTCACCAGCTTCTGCAGTTTCTCACATGAATCAGCCACCAGCGCTGTATCATCAGCGAACAACAACTGACTCACTTCCCAGGCTCTCTCATCCCCAACAGACTTCATACTTGCCCCTCTTTCCAGGACTCTTGCATTCACCTCCCTAACAACCCCATCCATAAACAAATTAAACAACCATGGAGACATCACACACCCCTGCCGCAAACCTACATTCACTGAGAACCAATCACTTTCCTCTCTTCCTACACGTACACATGCCTTACATCCTCGATAAAAACTTTTCACTGCTTCTAACAACTTGCCTCCCACACCATATATTCTTAATACCTTCCACAGAGCATCTCTATCAACTCTATCATATGCCTTCTCCAGATCCATAAATGCTACATACAAATCCATTTGCTTTTCTAAGTATTTCTCACATACATTCTTCAAAGCAAACACCTGATCCACACATCCTCTACCACTTCTGAAACCGCTTTCCCGCGTCAGCGAGGTAACGCCAAGAAACAGACGAAGTACGTTAATTGGGCCATTCCTCGTCTGTTTCCATGCGCTACCTTGCTGACGCGGGAGATGGCGATTAAGTATAATGAAATGAATAATAAGATAAAACATATATACACATGTACATATTCATACTTGCTTGCTTTCATCCATTCGTGGCGCTACCCCTCTCCACAGGAAAGAGGAACGCTACTTCCTGCTTCTACGAGGTAGTGCCAGGAAAACACAAAAGAAGGCCACGTTCGTTCACACTCAGGCTCAATCTGTCTTGTGCAGTGCATCAAAACCACATAAATAGTAGTGAGTGGTAAACAGCCACAAATCAGGGATGTTTTATCACCTGGGTTCCAGGAGGGATGGTGTCAGCAGTGCAGTGAGCCACACTGCAACATTTGTTTCACTTTTCCCTTGCTTAATTCATATGTTGGTTGCTTACATTTAACCCCAGTCCCACACCATCTTTTTCTCATAAACGGCGTTTGACAACACATAACTCGCATATTTATATTATTTTTCCTATTTGTTCTTATCTGTCAATACAGTATACTTAAAACTGAGGCAGTACAACCCTCAGATAATTCTCCAACACCAATTCAGAGTAGCACCACTGGTCATGAGGGGATGGATGGATCCCAGGGCCCATTTGACCACTGGGTTCCAACTCTATTTCTATAGCTACAGCTCCTTGACTTGGCTTTTCTCTTATCCATTTCTGCAACATTCATGGTCTTAAATTTAACCTTCCCTTTGTTGAATATCACTTGACTTCCTTCTCTCATATATCAAGCTGTCCAGTGCTCCTTCTCCATTGCATCATCATATCTCCAGCTATAATCTCCATCATTTCTGCCTGTAGGGGTGGAGTTTGTGCCTACTCTAGTGCAAAAACAGGTATTGCTTGCTTTGTGGATCTTGAGTGTCCATGTTGTTCACAATCTCTCTACCCTCTATTACCTTGCTTTTGTGTTTAATTTATTTCCTCCCTAGTTCCTCCAACTGTGTATATTTCTTCGCCTCTTTGCATTCTTGCCACAAAGCTATGCTGTCTTCACATCCAAGCTCCGAGATCATCAATACAGGGGATTTTAATGTACACTATAAGGATTGATAAGGCTCCAACTGGGATGATCCTAGTGGAGCTGAGGCCACTTCTTAACAATCTGGAACAATTGATTAAACACTCTACCCAAATTCCCGACCATTACAACCACTCTTCCAAGGCACCAAACTTCATTTTTTGTGTATGAACCTTCCCACTATTCATACACCATTTCATCCTCAGTTCAGCTTTTTGAGCACAACATTACTTATTTCTGTTGATTCTAATTGTGCAGCCCATCATCTGTCCCAACTTAAGCCCTCATTTTGACACTCTAGGGGAGTTTAAAAGTTATTCCTGTGCAGCCTCTTTGATTTTAAAGTTTCCCTGAGAGGGTTACTGCTTTTTTGGTTGGGATGCCTTGTTTGTGTTGAACATTGAACAGAGGTTATCTTGGGTAGGATGGAGTTCTACATCCAGTCATCCTCTGAGTCTTTTTCTCCTCAGTCATGGTTTGATTGTTATTGCTCTGATGCCTGTCATATCAGGGACGATGCATACTAGACCTTGAAACTCTTCATCAGAAACTCTTATTGCTTTCATTTCTGCTCAAAACTAACAAAGGTGTTCTTTGCAGAGTTAAGTGCATTTTCATAAAAAAGTGTGTTGACTTTTAATCTTCTGACAAATCGTTTTGGTCCTTAACCAAAAGCATATCCAAACTTTCCTCATCTTTTCCAACTTGATCAATCTATTGCTAACTCTCCAACTGATAAATCCGTTCTGTTTGGTACCTTACTTTCCTAGAACTTAACACTGGATGATTCAGCTTCCAATCCTCCAGTCCCATATCCTCCCATTGAACCTATGCCATCTCCAGTATTCTCACTGCACATGGTCTGTCAGGTACTCTTTTATTCACGTAGACAAGGGTATGGCTTAGATGGCATACCTCCTTGAGTTCTAAGGGAGTGTGCTTCTTAGTTAGCACTAATCCTTGCTTGACTTTTTTGCCTCTAAAAACCTAGACCTGTTCTTCTGCTTGGAAGCACGCCTTGGTGAAGCCCATCCATAAGAAAGCAGACTGCTCTTAACCTCTCCAACTATCACCCCATTGCTCTTGCTTCCGCTAGCTCCATAGCCTGTGAACCTCTCCTAAAGTCTCAACTTTCTCAAATACCTAGAATCCCCTTTCCTCCTCTCAGATTACCGCTATGTCATTTTGCAGTGCTTGGTCTACTTGTGATCACTCCCAAGAGACTCACCTCTGTTTTTTCTTTCTCTAGGATTCTGATGAACTTTTGTTGTAGCCCTGACTTCTGCAAAGCATTTGACAGCTTTGGTTTCCCTGCTTCTTTCTTCGTTAATGCATGGTTTCCTCCCTGGACGTTCTACTGCAGGAGTCCTTAATGGACCAACTTCCTCCTCCTATCCTGTTAATAGTAGTGTTTCTCAGATTTCCATCTTGTTGCTGACTTACTCTCTTTCAATAAATGATTCCAACCCACTTCACTTTTATGATGATTTCACTTTATACTTCAGCTCACTTTTCCTGGTCTCCTTCCTTTAACGACTGTTATCTTTGTCACACTGATTATATTTCCTCTACTGATATTGACTTGTGCAACATTTTGCAGTGTGGAAGCAGTAACCTTGTAAAATTAAGTGGTGCAAACTTATGGTGTCTCCCTATATCCCTCATAGAATCATGTTTTCCACTGTGTGATTTCAACTTTGTAATAACATAAATATTGGCATAACCAAAGTCTCCACTCTGACCTGGAAACCCCACATAATTAGCATCATGAAGTTTGCTTCCTAAAAAGTTTGGAGTGTTCAGGTGTGGTTGTATTCACCCAAATATAGAATACTACTACATCTCTCTCTTAGCTAGACTGAAATCAGAAACCTTCCATCTCATTGATTCTCCTGGCATCATTTCTCTTTAACCTTTGCTTTCTGTATGCCATAAGGTTGCTGCTCTCTATTCTGCAGGTATTATTTTGGACTTTGTTCTCATGAGCTGTCTTCCTGTTTCCCAACCCCCATTGTATGCATTTGGCTGCTGCTTCCCACATTTTCTGTGTAGAGATAGGCCACTTGAGGATTGGCTCTTTCTTCCCTCAAACAACTAAGCTGTGGGATCTTTATCCATGTTTTGTCTTCCCTTCCTAATTTAAAGAGTTAGGTCTACAAACACTTGCAGAGCATGGACTATTTTTTCTTTTACTTTTTTCTTTCACCTGAGATGGCCATGATTGGAGAATATTTTGCCCATGCCATGATAATATTTGAAAAAAAAAAAGAAAATTAATTTAGGTGCAGTCATGTTTAGCAAAAGAGCAAATGCAGCAGCATGTATTAAGAAAGATGCACTACTTGCAAAGTACTTGCATTGTGCAGCAAGCCATACAACCAACTTAACATGCTCAGGTTGTAGCCGTCTGTCATGCTCAGGATGTTTTGCCCGCTGTTGTCAATTTTTTCAATGTCATATCAAAATGACATAGTCACTGGGCTAGAACTGTATGCGAGTAGTGCCTTGGCAATTGGAAATTTCTGCTTAAATTATGTACCACTCATTTTGTTTAGAGACATACTTCAGTTGTATTGTTCTGTGCTGCACCTACAGCTGTGTTTGAGGTAATTTCTGAAATAGTCAGCTTTCAGTACCATAATACAAGAAGTCAAGCAAAATCCCTCTTAACAATCTTGAGGAAAGTGAATTTCTGGTTGGTTTGTATTGCATATTATGTGTCTACTCAGGTCTGGCCCTGGCTACTTTTCTCCATGAAAGAGGAATGGACCTTGTAAAAGCAATGGATGTAGTTGTTGATACACTGGCAGTTCTTAGAGACTGGAGATCAAATGAGGAAAAAGAATTCAAGAAGTATATTCAAAATTGTGCAGTGTGGCTGAGAAAGTAGGTATATCAATAAAAAAGCATTACAATCAAGTTACTGAAGCATTGTAGCTGCCAAATATGATGCTGAGACATACTTGAGAATAAATGTGTGGGTACCTGCTTTAAATGCGATAATTTCTTATTTAAGTTCTTGTAATACCAAAATCATAGTCTTTCTTTTGTATTGGCATGACTTTTGCCAGAGCATGAAACCTGCTGTGGAAAAGTACAAAAATAATTTAAAAGATTGAAATGGCTTAGAATGAAGCAGAATTTCGTGCTTGGGAACAAGCATAGATCAGAAAATTGGAACAGGACACCTGTCTACCCACAACTTCCATCAATACTCTGAATGCTTGCCCATCAACAATTTATCCAGCCATGCTCACACACTGCTATTCTTGCTTGCCTGCCTGTGTTAGCAGCCAAACCAGACTGTCTTTTCAAAACTGTCCATTGTTCTTAATTCCATTCACAGCGCCATGAAAGAAGAGCATTTGGAGGCACTTTTTCAACTCTCAGCGTACAGAATGAGGATTCAAGTCACAGAAGCTATAATTGACATAATCAGCAACAGTGACTCTCAGCTTCTGAAATTGAAATGATTCTCAAGTGAGATTTTGACAAAATATTTGTTAGCTAGATGAATTTTATTGGTTTTAGAATAGGTATGTGAAATCAGTTTGCTAGATTACTCTGTTCAGATTACCAAGATGTATGTATACTCTTTTAGGTTTAGATATAGCATTCTGAATTCTATTATCAATTTATAAACTCTGTGTCTGTGTTGTCTATAGTATGCATTTGCATGTTTTGTACTTATGGCAGCTTACCAACTTGCATTTTTTTTCACTTTAATCAGTTTGCTCAGTGCCTTCATCTCTCATTGCATGTTAACAATATGACCATCTAATAATGCTAACATATTCTAGGCTCAATAAATTTTATTATATGAAGTGTGTTCATTATACTTCACTACAACCTGTAGTATGTTAAGATTTGATTGTTCATATGTATTTGTGTGCTAATTATTTTTGGTATGATTATATGCCTAATAGTGTTAATTCTAAGACAATGATAACAGGAGTCAGGAGGATCAGTAACGAAATTTTCACGAACTACATCCTTAACATTGACAGCAGATACATACAGAACGTATAATGATTACATCATAGCATAGTCTTCAACCTTCAAATTTGCCCCTGTGTTGTGTCAAACTATGTGGCAGTGTGCAGCTTCCAGTTTCTATGCCTGGAAATCCTCCCCTCCCATTTTTAGTTTCCCAAAAGAAGGAACGGAGAAGGGGGCCAAATGAGGATATTCCATCTAAGGCTCAGTCCTCTGTTGTTAGCACTACCTTGCTGACATGGGAAATGGCAAATATGTACGAAAGAAAAAAATGAGTAGCACTACTCATGAAACAGGAGTGGTGGGAGTATGTGATAGAGTGTAAGAAAGTAAACTCTAGATTGATATGGGTAAAACTGAAAGTGGATGGAGAGAGATGGGTGATTATTGGTGCATATGCACCTGGGAATGAGAAGAAAGCTCATGAGAGGCAACTGTTTTGGGAGCAGCTGAGTGAGTGTGTTAGTAGTTTTGATGCACGAGACCGGGTTATAGTGATGGGTTATTTGAATGCAAAGGTGAGGTATGTGGCAGTTGAGGGAATAATTGGTGTACATGGGGTGTTCAGTGTTGTAAATGGAAATGGTGAAGAGCTTGTAGATTTATGTGCTGAAAAAGGACTGGTGATTGGGAATACCTGGTTTAAAAAGAGAGATATACATAAGTATACGTATGTAAGTAGGAGAGATGGCCAGAGAGCACTATTGGATTATGTGTTAATTGATAGGCGTGCAAAAGAGACTTTTGGATGTTAATGTGCTGAGAGGTGCAACTGGAGGGATGTCTGATCATTATCTTGTGGAGGCAAAGGTGTAGATTTGTAGAGGTTTTCAGAAAAGAAGAGAGAATGTTGGGTTGAAAAGAGTGGTGAGAGTAAGTGAGCTTGGGAAGGAGACTTGTGTGAGGAAGTACCAGGAGAGACTGAGTACAGAACGGAAAAAGGTGAGAACAAAGGAAGTAAGGGGAGTGGGGGAGGAATGGGATGCATTTAGGGAAGCAGTGATGGCTTGCACAAAAGATGCTTGTGGCATGAGAAGGCATGGGAGATGGGCAGATTAGAAAGGGTAGTGAGTGGTGGGATGGAGAAGTAAGATTATTAGTGAAAGAGAAGAGAGAGGCATTTGGACAATTTTTGCAGGGAAATAATGCAAATGACTGGGAGATGTATAAAAGAAAGAGACAGGAAGTCAAGAGAAAGGTGCAAGAGGTGAAAAAGAGGGCAAATGAGAGTTGGGGGTGAGAGAGTATCATTAAATTTTAGGGAGAATAAAAAGATGTTTTGGAAGGAGGTAAATAAAGTGCGTAAGACAAGGGAACAAATGGGAACTTCAGTGAAGGGGGCTAATGGGGAGGTGATAACAAGTAGTGGTGATGTGAGAAGGAGATGGAGTGAGTATTTTGAAGGTTTGTCGAATGTGTTTGATGATAGAGTAGCAGATATAGGGTGTTTTGGTCGAGTTGGGGTGCAAAGTGAGAGGGTTAGGGAGAATGATTTGGTAAACAGAGAAGAGGAAGTAAAAGCTTTGTGGAAGATGAAAGCCTGCAAGGCAGCAGGTTTGGATGGTATTGCAGTGGAATTTATTAAAAAAGGGGGTGACTGTATTGTTGACTGGTTGGTAAGGTTGTTTGATGTATGTATGACTCATGGTGAGGTGCCTGACGATTGGCGGGATGCTTGCATGATGCCATTGTACAAAGGCAAAGGGGATGAAAGTGAGTGCTCAAATTACAGAAGTATAGATTTGTTGATTATTCCTGGGAAATTATATGGGAAGGTATTGATTGAGAGGGTGAAGGCATGTACAGAGCATCAGATTGGGGAAGAGCAGTTTGGTTTCAGAAGTGGTAGAGGATGTGTGGATCAGGTGTTTGCTTTGAAGAATGTATGTGAGAAATACTTAGAAAAGCAAATGGATTTGTATGTAGCATTTATGGATCTGGAGAACGCATATGATAGAGATGCTCTGTGGAAGGTATTAAGAATATATGGTGTGGGAGGTAAGTTGTTAGAAGAAGTGAAAAGTTTTTTTCGAGGATGTAAGGCGTATGTACATGTAGGAAGAGAGGAAAGTGATTGGTTCTCAGTGAATGTAGGTTTGCGGCAGGGGTATGTGATGTCTCCATGGTTGTTTAATTTGTTTATGGATGGGGTTGTTAGGGAAGTGAATGCAAGAGTTTTGGAAAGAGGGGCAAGTATGCAGTTTCTGGTGGATGAGAGAGCTTAGGAAGTGAGTCAGTTGTTGACAGCATTGGTGGCTGATTCATGTGAGAAACTGCAGAAGCTGGTGACTGAGTTTGGTAAAGTGTGTGAAAGAAGAAAGCTGAGAGTAAGTGTGAATAAGAGCAAGGTTATTAGGTACAGTAGGGTTGATGGACAAGTCATTTGGGAGGTAAGTTTGAATGGAGAAACACTGGAGGAAGTGAAGTGTTTTAGATATCTGGGAGTGGATTGGCAGCAGATGGAATCATGGAAGCGGAAGTGAATCATAGGGTAGTGGAGGGGGCGAAAGTTCTGGGAGCTTTGAAGAATATGTGGAAGCCAAGAGCATTATCTTGGAAAGCGAAAATAGGTATGTTTGAAGGAATAGTGGTTCCAACAATGTTATATGGTTGCGACGGGTGGGCTATAGATAGGGTTGTGAGGAAGAGGGTGGATGTGCTGGAAATGAGATGTTTGAGGACAATATATAGTGTGAGATGGTTTGATTGAGTAACTAATAATAGGGCAAGAGAGATGTGTGGTAATAAAAAGAGTGTGGTTGAGAGAGCAGAAGAGTGTGTTTTGAAATGGTTTGGTCACATGAAGAGAATGAATGAGGAAAGATTGACCAAGAGGATATATTTGTCAGAGATGGAGGGAATGAGAAGTGGGAGACCAAATTGGAGGTGGAAAGATGGAGTGAAAAACATTTTGAGTGATTGGGGCCTGAACATGCAGGAGGGTGAAAGGCGTGTAAGGAATAGAGTGAATTGGAACAATGAGGTATATCGGGGTCGACGTGCTGTCAATGGATTGAATCAGGGCATGTGAAGCGTCTGGCGTAAACCATGGAAAGTTCTGTGGGGCCTGGATGTGGAAAGGGAGCTGTGGTTTTGGTGCATTACTACATGACAGCTAGAGACTGAGTGTGAACGAATGTGGCCTTTGTTGTGTTTTCCTAGTGCTACCTCATGCACGTAAGGGGGAGGGGGCTGTTATTTCATGTGTGGCGGGGTGGCAATGGGAATGAATAAAGGCAGACAGAATGAATTATGTACATGTGTATATATGTATATGTCTGTGTGTGTATATGTATGTATACGTTGAGATGTATAGGTATGTATATGTGCTGTGCGTGGACATGTATGTATATACATGTATATGTGGATGGGTAGGGCCATGCTTTCGTCTGTTTCCTTGCGCTGCCTCGCTAACGCGGGAGACAGCAACAAAGCAAAACAAATATGAATATAGATATATTTATTATTTTTATTATTATTATTTTGCTTTGTCGCTGTCTCCCACGTTAGCGAGGTAGCGCAAGGAAACAAACGAAAGAATGTCCCAACCCGCCCACATACACATGTATATACATACACGTCCACACACAGACATATACATATATACACATGTACATAATTCATACTATCTGCCTTTATTCATTCCCATCGCCACCCCGCCACATGTGAAATAACAACACCCTCCCCTGCATGTGCACGAGGTAGTGCTAGGAAAAGACAACAAAGGCCACATTCGTTCACACTCAGTCTCTAGCTGTCATGTATAATGCACTGAAAGCACAGCTCCCTTTCCACATCCAGGCCCCACAGACCTTTCCATGGTTTACCCCAGACGCTTCACATGCCTTAGTTCAATCCATTGACAGAACATCAACCCCGGTATACCACATCGTTCCAATTCACCCTATTCCTTGCACGCCTTTCACCCTCTTGCACGTTCAGGCCCTGATCACTCAAAATCTCCACTCCATCACCTCCACTTTGGTCTCTCACTTCTCGTTTCTTCCACCTCTGACAAATATATCCTCTTGGTCAATCTTTCCTTACTCATTCTCTCCATGTGACCAAACCATTTCAAAACACCTTCTTCTGCTCTCTCATCCACACACTTTTTATTACCACACATCTCTCTTAGCCTATTATTACTTACTCGATCAAACCACCTCACACCACATATTGTCCTCGAACATCTCATTTCCAGCACATCCACCCTCCTGCGCACAACTCTATCTATAGCCCATGCCTCGCAACCATATAACATTGTTGGAACCACTATTCCTTCAAACATACCCATTTTTGCTTTCCGAGATAATGTTCTCGCCTTCCACACACTTTTTAACACTCCTAGAACTTTTGCCCCCTCCCCCACCATGTGACTCACTTCCGCTTCCATGATTCCATCTGCTGCCAAATCCACTCCCAGATATCTTAAACACTTCACTTCCTCCAGTTTTTCTCCATTCAAACTTACCTCCCAAATGACTTGTCCCTCAACCCTACTGTGCCTAATATCCTTGCTCTTATGCACATTTACTCTCAGCTTTCTTCTTTCACACACTTTACCAAACTCAGTTACCAGCTTCTGCAGTTTCTCACCTGAATCAGCCACCAGTCCTGTATCATCAGCGAACAACAACTGACTCACTTCCCAAGCTCCCTCATCCACAACAGATTGCATACTTGCCCCTCTCCAAAACTCTTGTATTCACCTCCCTAACAACCCCATCCATAAACAAATTAAACAACCTTGGAGACGTCACGCACCCCTGCCACAAACCGATTTGCTGAAAACCAATCACTTTTTCTCTCTTCCGACTCGTACACATGCCTTACATCCTCGATAAAAACTTTTCACTGCTTCTAACAACTTGCCACCCCCACCATATATTCATAATACTTTCCACAGAGCATCTCTATCAACCCTATCATATGCCTTCTCCGGATCCATATATGCTACATACAAATCCATTTGCTTTTCTAAAGTATTTCTCTTATACATTCTTCAAAGCAAACACCTGATCCACACATCCTCTACCCCTTCTGAAACCACACTGCTCTTCCCTATTCTGATGCTCTGTACATGCTTTCACCCTCTCAATTAGTACTCCCCCATGTAATTTCCCAGGAATACTCAACAAACTTTCCCTCGGTAATTTGAGCACTCACCTTTATCCCCTTTGCCCTTGTACAATGGCACTATGCATGCATTCCTCCAATCGTCAGGCACCTCACCATGAGTCATACATACATTAAATATCCTTACCAACCAGTCAACAACACAGTCACACCCTTTTTTGATAAATTCCACTGCAGTACCATCTAAATCCACTGCCTTTCTGGCTTTCACCTTCTGCAAAGCTTTTACCACCTCTTCTCTGTTTACCAAATCATTCTACCTAACCCTCTCTTTTCACACACCACCTTGACCAAAACACCCTATATCTGCCACTTTATCATCTAACACGTTCAACAATCCTTCAAAATACTCACTCCATATCCTTCTCTCATCTCCACTACTTGTTATTACCTCCCCATTAGCCCCCTTCACCAATGTTCCCATTTGTTCTCGTGTCTTATGCACTTTATTTACCTACTTCTAAAACATCTTTTTATGCCCCCTAAAAGTCAATGATACTCTCTCGCCCCCAACTCTCATTTGCCCTCTTTTTCACCTCTTGCACCTTTCTCTTGACCTCCTGCCTCTTTCTTTTATATATCTCCCAGTCATTTGCACTAATTCCCTGCAATATTCGTCCAAATGCCTCTCTCTTCTCTTTCACTAATAATCTTACTTCTTCATGCCACCTCTCACTACCTTTTCTAATCTGCCCACCTCCCAAGCTTCTCATGCCACAAGCATATATATATATATATTTATTATATTATTATACTTTGTCGCTGTCTCCCGCGTTTGCGAGGTAGCGCAAGGAAACAGACGAAAGAAATGGCCAACCCCCCCCATACACATGTATATACATACGTCCACACACGCAAATATACATACCTACACAGCTTTCCATGGTTTACCCCAGACGCTTCACATGCCCTGATTCAATCCACTGACAGCACGTCAACCCCGGTATACCACATCGCTCCAATTCACTCTATTCCTTGCCCTCCTTTCATCCTCCTGCATGTTCAGGCCCCGATCACACAAAATCTTTTTCACTCCATCTTTCCACCTCCAATTTGGTCTCCCTCTTCTCCTCGTTCCCTCCACCTCCGACACATATATCCTCTTGGTCAATCTTTCCTCACTCATTCTCTCCATGTGCCCAAACCACTTCAAAACACCCTCTTCTGCTCTCTCAACCACGCTCTTTTTATTTCCACACATCTCTCTTACCCTTACGTTACTCACTCGATCAAACCACCTCACACCACACATTGTCCTCAAACATCTCATTTCCAGCACATCCATCCTCCTGCGCACAACTCTATCCATAGCCCACGCCTCGCAACCATACAACATTGTTGGAAACACTATTCCTTAAAACATACCCATTTTTGCTTTCCGGGATAATGTTCTCGACTTCCACACATTCTTCAAGGCCCCCAGAATTTTCGCCCCCTCCCCCACCCTTTGATCCACTTCCGCTTCCATGGTTCCATCCGCTGCCAGATCCACTCTCAGATATCTAAAACACTTCACTTCCTCCAGTTTTTCTCCATTCAAACTCACCTCCCAATTGACTTGACCCTCAACCCTACTGTACCTAATAACCTTGCTCTTATTCACATTTACTCTTAACTTTCTTCTTCCACACACTTTACCAAACTCAGTCACCAGCTTCTGCAGTTTCTCACATGAATCAGCCACCAGCGCTGTATCATCAGCGAACAACAACTGACTCACTTCCCAAGCTCTCTCATCCCCAACAGACTTCATACTTGCCCCTCTTTCCAAAACTCTTGCATTTACCTCCCTAACAACCCCATCCATAAACAAATTAAACAACCATGGAGACATCACACACCCCTGCCGCAAACCTACATTCACTGAGAACCAATCACTTTCCTCTCTTCCCACACGTACACATGCCTTACATCCTCGATAAAAACTTTTCACTGCTTCTAACAACTTGCCTCCCACACCATATATTCTTAATACCTTCCACAGAGCATCTCTGTCAACTCTATCATATGCCTTCTCCAGATCCATAAATGCTACATACAAATCCATTTGCTTTTCTAAGTATTTCTCACATACATTCTTCAAAGCAAACACCTGATCCACACATCCTCTACCACTTCTGAAACCACACTGCTCTTCCCCAATCTGATGCTCTGTACATGCCTTCACCCTCTCAATCAATACCCTCCCATATAATTTACCAGGAATACTCAACAAACTTATACCTCTGTAATTTGAGCACTCACTCTTATCCCCTTTGCCTTTGTACAATGGCACTATGCACGCATTCCGCCAATCCTCAGGCACATCACCATGAGTCATACATACATTAAATAACCTTACCAACCAGTCAACAATTCAGTCACCCCCTTTTTTAATAAATTCCACTGCAATACCATCCAAACCTGCTGCCTTGCCGGCTTTCATCTTCCGCAAAACTTTCACTACCTCTTCTCTGTTTACCAAATCATTTTCCCTAACCCTCTCACTTTGCACACCACCTCGACCAAAACACCCTATATCTGCCACTCTATCATCAAACACATTCAACAAACCTTCAAAATACTCACTCCATCTCCTTCTCACATCACCACTACTTGTTATCACCTCCCCATTTGCGCCCTTCACTGAAGTTTCCATTTGCTCCCTTATCTTACGCACTTTATTTACCTCCTTCCAGAACATCTTTTTATTCTCCCTAAAATTTAATGATACTCTCTCACCTCAACTCTCATTTGCCCTTTTTTTCACCTCTTGCTCCTTTCTCTTGACCTCCTGTCTCTTTCTTTTATACATCTCCCACTCAATTGCATTTTTTCCCTGCAAAAATCGTCCAAATGCCTCTCTCTTCTCTTTCACTAATACTCTTACTTCTTCATCCCACCACTCACTACCCTTTCTAATCAACCCACCTCCCACTCTTCTCATGCCACAAGCATCTTTTGCGCAATCCATCACTGATTCCCTAAATACATCCCATTCCTCCCCCACTCCCCTTACTTCCATTGTTCTCACCTTTTTCCATTCTGTACTCAGTCTCTCCTGGTACTTCCTCACACAGGTGTCCTTCCCAAGCTCACTTACTCTCACCACCCTCTTCACCCCAACATTCACTCTTCTTTTCTGAAAACCCATACAAATCTTCACCTTAGCCTCCACAAGATAATGATCAGACATCCCTCCAGTTGCACCTCTCAGCACATTAACATCCAAAAGTCTCTCTTTCGCACGCCTGTCAATTAACACGTAATCCAATAACGCTTTCTGGCCATCTCTCCTACTTACATAAGTATACTTATGTATATCTCGCTTTTTAAACCAGGTATTCCCAATCATCAGTCCTTTTTCAGCACATAAATCTACAAGCTCTTCACCATTTCCATTTACAACACTGAACACCCCATGTATACCAATTATTCCCTCAACTGCCACATTACTCACCTTTGCATTCAAATCACCCATCACTATAACCCGGTCTCGTGCATCAAAACCACTAACACACTCATTCAGCTGCTCCCAAAACACTTGCCTCTCATGATCTTTCTTCTCATGCCCAGGTGCATATGCAGCAATAATCACCCACCTCTCTCCATCAACTTTCAGTTTTACCCATATTAATCGAGAATTTACTTTCTTACATTCTATCACATACTCCCACAATTCCTGTTTCAGGAGTATTGCTACTCCTTCCCTTGCTCTTGTCCTCTCACAAACCCCTGACTTTACTCCCCAGACATTCCCAAACCACTCTTCCCCTTTACCCTTGAGCTTCGTTTCACTCAGAGCCAAAACATCCAGGTTCCTTTCCTCAAACATACTACCTATCTCTCCTTTTTTCACATCTTGGTTACATCCACACACATTTAGGCACCCCACTCTGAGCCTTCGAGGAGGATGAGCACTCCCCGCGTGACTCCTTCTTCTGTTTCCCATTTTAGAAAGTTAATACAAGGAGGGGAGGATTTCTGGCCCCCCCGCTCCCGTCCCCTCTTGTCGCTTTCTACAACACGCGAGGAATACGTGGGAAGTATTCTTTCACCCCTATCCCTATATATATATATATATATGTTTTTATATTATATATTTTATTATACTTTGTCGCTGTCTCCCGCGTTTGCGAGGTAGCGCAAGGAAACAGACGAAAGAAATGGCCCAACCCCCCCCCATACACATGTATATACATACGTCCACACACGCAAATATACATACCTATACAGCTTTCCATGGTTTACCCCAGACGCTTCACATGCCCTGATTCAATCCACTGACAGCACGTCAACCCCGGTACACCACATCGCTCCAATTCACTCCATTCCCTGCCCTCCCCTCACCCTCCCGCATGTTCAGGCCCCGATCACACAAAATCTTTTTCACTCCACCTTTCCACCCCCAATTTGGTCTCCCTCTTCTCCTCGTTCCCTCCACCTCCGACACATACATCCTCCTGGTCAATCTCTCCTCACTCATTCTCTCCATGTGCCCAAACCACCTCAAAACACCCTCTTCTGCTCTCTCAACCACGCTCTTTTTATTTCCACACATCTCTCTTACCCTTACGTTACTCACTCGATCAAACCACCTCACACCACACATTGTCCTCAAACATCTCATTTCCAGCACATCCATCCTCCTGCGCACAACTCTATCCATAGCCCATGCCTCGCAACCATACAACATTGTTGGAACCACTATTCCTTCAAACATACCCATTTTTGCTTTCCGAGATAATGTTCTCGACTTCCACACATTCTTCAAGGCCCCCAGAATTTTCGCCCCCTCCCCCACCCTATGAACCACTTCCGCTTCCATGGTTCCATCCGCTGCCAGATCCACTCCCAGATATCTAAAACACTTCACTTCCTCCAGTTTTTCTCCATTCAAACTCACCTCCCAATTGACTTGACCCTCAACCCTACTGTACCTAATAACCTTGCTCTTATTCACATTTACTCTTAACTTTCTTCTTCCACACACTTTACCAAACTCAGTCACCAGCTTCTGCAGTGAACAACAACTGACTCTCTTCCCAAGCTCTCTCATCCCCAACAGACTTCATACTTGCCCCTCTTTCCAAAACTCTTTCATTTACCTCCCTAACAACCCCATCCATAAACAAATTAAACAACCACGGAGACATCACACACCCCTGCCGCAAACCTACATTCACTGAGAACCAATCACTTTCCTCTCCTCCCACACGTACACATGCCTCACATCCCCGACAAAAACTTTTCACTGCTCCCAACAACTTTCCTCCCACACCATACATTCCCAATACCCTCCACAGAGCATCTCCATCAACTCTATCATATGCCCTCTCCAGATCCACAAATGCCACATACAAACCCATCTTCTTTTCTAAGCACTTCCCACACACATTCTTCAAAGCAAACACCCGATCCACACATCCTCTACCACCTCCGAAACCACACTGCTCCTCCCCAATCCGATGCTCCGTACATGCCTTCACCCTCTCAATCAATACCCCCCCATACAACCCACCAGGAATACCCAACAAACTTATACCTCCGTAATTTGAGCACTCACTCCTATCCCCTTTGCCTTTGTACAGTGGCACTATGCACGCATTCCGCCAATCCTCAGGCACCTCACCATGAGTCATACATACATTAAATAACCTTACCAACCAGTCAACAATACAGTCACCCCCTTCTTTAATAAATTCCACTGCAATACCATCCAAACCTGCCGCCTTGCCGGCTTTCATCTTCCGCAAAGCTTTCACTACCTCTTCTCTGTTTACCAAATCATTTTCCCTAACCCTCTCACTTTGCACACCACCCCGACCAAAACACCCCACATCTGCCACTCTATCATCAAACACATTCAACAAACCTTCAAAATACTCACTCCATCTCCTTCTCACATCACCACTACTTGTCATCACCTCCCCATTTGCGCCCTTCACTGAAGTTCCCATTTGCTCCCTTGTCTTACGCACTCCATTTACCTCCTTCCAGAACATCCCTTTATTCTCCTTAAAATTTAATGATACTCTCTCATCCCAACTCTCATTTGCCCTTCCTTTCACCTCTTGCACCTTTCTCTTGACCTCCTGTCTCTTTCTTTTATACATCTCCCACTCAATTGCATTTTTTCCCTGCAAAAATCGTCCAAATGCCTCTCTCTTCTCTTTCACTAATACTCTTACTTCTTCATCCCACCACTCACTACCCTTTCTAATCAACCCACCTCCCACTCTTCTCATGCCACAAGCATCTTTCGCGCAATCCATCACTGATGGATATATATATATATATATATATATATATATATATATATATATATATATATATATATATATATATATATATATATATACATATATATATATATATATATATATATATATTATTTATTTTTTTTTACTTATTATACTTTGTCGCTGTCTCCCGCGTTTGCGAGGTAGCGCAAGGAAACAGACGAAAGAAATGGCCCAACCCCCCCCATACACATGTATATACATACGTCCACACACGCAAATATACATACCTACACAGCTTTCCATGGTTTACCCCAGACGCTTCACATGCCTTGATTCAATCCACTGACAGCACGTCAACCCCGGTATACCACATCGCTCCAATTCACTCTATTCCTTGCCCTCCTTTCACCCTCCTGCATGTTCAGGCCCCGATCACACAAAATCTTTTTCACTCCATCTTTCCACCTCCAATTTAGGTCTCCCTCTTCTCCTCGTTCCCTCCACCTCCAACACATATATCCTCTTGGTCAATCTTTCCTCACTCATTCTCTCCATGTGCCCAAACCACTTCAAAACACCCTCTTCTGCTCTCTCAACCACGCTCTTTTTATTTCCACACATCTCTCTTACCCTTACGTTACTCACTCGATCAAACCACCTCACACCACACATTGTCCTCAAACATCTCATTTCCAGCACATCCATCCTCCTGCGCACAACTCTATCCATAGCCCACGCCTCGCAACCATACAACATTGTTGGAACCACTATTCCTTCAAACATACCCATTTTTGCTTTCCGAGATAATGTTCTCGACTTCCACACATTCTTCAAGGCCCCCAGAATTTTCGCCCCCTCCCCCACCCTATGATCCACTTCCGCTTCCATGTTTCCATCCGCTGCCAGATCCACTCCCAGATATCTAAAACACTTCACTTCCTCCAGTTTTTCTCCATTCAAACTCACCTCCCAATTGACTTGACCCTCAACCCTACTGTACCTAATAACCTTGCTCTTATTCACATTTACTCTTAACTTTCTTCTTCCACACACTTTACCAAACTCAGTCACCAGCTTCTGCAGTTTCTCACATGAATCAGCCACCAGCGCTGTATCATCAGCGAACAACAACTGACTCACTTCCCAAGCTCTCTCATCCCCAACAGACTTCATACTTGCCCCTCTTTCCAAAACTCTTGCATTTACCTCCCTAACAACCCCATCCATAAACAAATTAAACAACCATGGAGACATCACACACCCCTGCCGCAAACCTACATTCACTGAGAACGAATCACTTTCCTCTCTTCCTACACGTACACATGCCTTACATCCTCGATAAAAACTTTTCACTGCTTCTAACAACTTGCCTCCCACACCATATATTCTTAATACCTTCCACAGAGCATCTCTGTCAACTCTATCATATGCCTTCTCCAGATCCATAAATGCTACATACAAATCCATTTGCTTTTCTAAGTATTTCTCACATACATTCTTCAAAGCAAACACCTGATCCACACATCCTCTACCACTTCTGAAACCACACTGCTCTTCCCCAATCTGATGCTCTGTACATGCCTTCACCCTCTCAACGAATACCCTCCCATATAATTTGCCAGGAATACTCAACAAACTTATACCTCTGTAATTTGAGCACTCACTCTTATCCCCTTTGCCTTTGTACAATGGCACTATGCACGCATTCCGCCAATCCTCAGGCACCTCACCATGAGTCATACATACATTAAATAACCTTACCAACCAGTCAATAATACAGTCACCCCCTTTTTTAATAAATTCCACTGCAATACCATCCAAACCTGCTGCCTTGCCGGCTTTCATCTTCCGCAACGCTTTCACTACCTCTTCTCTGTTTACCAAATCATTTTCCCTAACCCTCTCACTTTGCACACCACCTCGACCAAAACACCCTATATCTGCCACTCTATCATCAAACACATTCAACAAACCTTCAAAATACTCACTCCATCTTCTCACATCACCACTACTTGTTATCACCTCCCCATTTGCGCCCTTCACTGAAGTTCCTATTTGCTCCCTTGTCTTACGCACTTTATTTACCTCCTTCCAGAACATCTTTTTATTCTCCCTAAAATTTAATGATACTCTCTCACCCCGACTCTCATTTGCCCTTTTTTTCACCTCTTGCACCTTTCTCATGACCTCCTGTCTCTTTCTTTTATACATCTCCCACTCAATTTCATTTTTTCCCTGCAAAAATCGTCCAAATGCCTCTCTCTTCTCTTTCACTAATACTCTTACTTCTTCATCCCACCACTCACTACCCTTTCTAATCAACCCACCTCCCACTCTTCTCATGCCACAAGCATCTTTTGCGCAATCCATCACTGATTCCCTAAATACATCCCATTCCTCCCCCACTCCCCTTACTTCCATTGTTCTCACCTTTTTCCATTCTGTACTCAGTCTCTCCTGGTACTTCCTCACACAGGTCTCCTTCCCAAGCTCACTTACTCTCACCACCCTCTTCACCCAAACATTCACTCTTCTTTTCTGAAAACCCATACAAATCTTCACCTTAGCCTCCACAAGATAATGATCAGACATCCCTCCAGTTGCACCTCTCAGCACATTAACATCCAAAAGTCTTTCTTTCGCACGCCTGTCAATTAACACGTAATCCAATAACGCTCTCTGGCCATCTCTCCTACTTACATAAGTATACTCATGTATATCTCGCTTTTTAAACCAGGTATTCCCAATCATCAGTCCTTTTTCAGCACATAAATCTACAAGCTCTTCACCATTTCCATTTACAACACTGAACACCCCATGTATACCAATTATTCCCTCAACTGCCACATTACTCACCTTTGCATTCAAATCACCCATCACTATAACCCGGTCTCGTGCATCAAAACCACTAACACACTCATTCAGCTGCTCCCAAAACACTTGCCTCTCATGATCTTTCTTCTCATGCCTGGGTGCATATGCACCAATAATCACCCACCTCTCTCCATCAACTTTCATATATATATATATATATATATATATATGGCCCGCTATTATGCCTGGATAGTAAGGCACATACTTATCACAAAACCTATTTTCAAAATATAAAACCTCAGTGGCTGTCTGACGTAATGACGCCTTGTGGCAGTTGACAACCATTATTGTATTTTGACTAACTTATTCTAACACCTTCTGAGAGGAAATTTACCACATCTTATGGAGCATATTAGTATCAACTCTGCAATACATGCTATAAAGTCCTAATGCCATAATGGTAATGATCCTTATATACCAGCTCCAAGTCAATGCCTTGGCCCACTTTAGTTTACTTAAAGAATTACTTAAAGAATCAGAAGGATTTGTGTGTGTGGCATTTATGGATCTAGATAAAGTATATGATAGGGTTGATAGTAATGCTTTTTGGAAGATATAAATGTATGGGGTGGAAGGAAAGCTATTAGAGGCAGTGAAGAGTTTTTTCCAAGAGAGTAAGTCATGTGTGCATATATGAAGAGAGTAGGGTGAGTGGCTCCAGGTGAAGGTGGGTCTGTGGCAGGGTTGTGATGTTACCATGGCTATTTAATCTGTTAATGGATGGACGCGGTGAGGTCGATGAATGTGAAGGTTTTTGGTCTGCAGTCTGTTAGGGTGGGGGGTATTTGATAGGCTGTCATTGTTTGCTGATGACACTGTGCTGTTGGCAGATTTAAATGAGAAAATAAGGAAGTTAGTTTCTGACTTTAGGAGACTAAGCCAAAGGAGAAACTCAAGACTAAATGTGAAAAAAAGCAAAGACATTGGATGTAGTAGTGCAAGGAGAAAGATGGAATATGAGTTTGTAGAGAGAATTAGGAAGTGTACAGTTTAAGATACCTGGGATTGGACATGGCAGTGATTAGAACCATGGTAGCTGAAGTAAGCCATAGGGGTGGCTAGGGAGCAAAGGTCCTGGGCATATTGAGAAATGTGTGGAAAGAGAGCTGAGGGTAAGGATTGACATGTTTGATGGTACAGTAGTCCCGATGATGTTCTATGGATACAAAGTGTGTGCTTTAGATAAAAAAGTATGGAAGAAGGTGACTGTATTGTATATGAAATGGTTGAAGACAGCAAGAGAGAGGTGTGGTTGTAAGAGGAGTATGGTTGGGAGCTGAAGAAAATATGCTGAAATGGTTAGGACTTTTGGAGAAAATGAGGGGTGAAAGGTTGACAAAGAGGGTATATGTATTAACAGGCGATAGGGACAAGAAGAGGGAAACCAAATTGGAGATGGAGGGATGGAGTTCATAAGATTTTGAAGATCTTGGGGTCCAAACATGCAGGAGGGTACAATGCAAGCACAGGATAGATTGAAGTGGAGCAGTGGGGTATATAGGCAACAACATTCTGTCAGTGGATTAGACAAGGGCATATGAAGCAGGTGAGGGAAAACCACAGAAAGGTCATTGGGACCCGGTTGTGAATAGGAGTGAGGTTTGGTGCAGTACACATGACAGTGAGGGAATGGATGTAAGTGAATGAGGTCTTTTCATGTCTGTTCCTGACATTACCTTGCTAATGTGGGAAACAGTGAATGAGCATGAAATGTGGCAAGGCAGCTGGAGTGAATAGTATTTCAGTTGAATTTCTTAAGAAACAGGTTGACTATCATTGATTGGTTAGTTTAGAATTTTCAGGGTATGTATGCATCATGGGGAGGTGACTGAGGATTGGCAGAATGCATGTGTAGTGCCATTGTATGAAGGCAGTGGAAACAAAAGTGTGTGTTCAAGTTACAAAGACATAAGTTTGTTAAGAATACCTGATAAGTTATATTAAAGAAGGAATGGTGATTGAGAGGGTAATGGCATGCTCAGAGCATTGGACTGGGGAGGAACAGTGTGATTTCAGGAGTGGTAGGGGATGTGTGGATCTAATGTTTGCTTTGAAGAATAGATGAGATATACTTGAAGAAACAGAAGGATTTGTATGTTTTTTTTTTTTTTTTTTTTTTTTTTTGCTGTCTCCCGCGTTTGCGAGGTAGTGCAAGGAAACAGACGAAAGAAATGGCCCAACCCACCCCCATACACATGTATATACATACGTCCACACATGCAAATATACATACCTACACAGCTTTCCATGGTTTACCCCAGACGCTTCACATGCCTTGATTCAATCCACTGACAGCACGTCAACCCCGGTATACCACATCGCCCCAATTCACTCTATTCCTTGCCCTCCTTTCACCCTCCTGCATGTTCAGGCCCCGATCACACAAAATCTTTTTCACTCCATCTTTCCACCTCCAATTTGGTCTCCCTCTTCTCCTCGTTCCCTCCACCTCCGACACATATATCCTCTTGGTCAATCTTTCCTCACTCATTCTCTCCATGTGACCAAACCATTTCAAAACACCCTCTTCTGCTCTCTCAACCATGCTCTTTTTATTTCCACACATCTCTCTTACCCTTACGTTACTTACTCGATCAAACCACCTCACACCACACATTGTCCTCAAACATCTCATTTCCAGCACATCCATCCTCCTGCGCACAACTCTATCCATAGTCCACGCCTCGCAACCATACAACATTGTTGGAACCACTATTCCTTCAAACATACCCATTTTTGCTTTCCGAGATAATGTTCTCGACTTCCACACATTCTTCAAGGCTCCCAGAATTTTCGCCCCCTCCCCCACCCTATGATCCACTTCTGCTTCCATGTTTCCATCCGCTGCCAGATCCACTCCCAGATATCTAAAACACTTCACTTCCTCCAGTTTTTCTCCATTCAAACTCACCTCCCAATTGACTTGACCCTCAACCCTACTGTACCTAATAACCTTGCTCTTATTCACATTTACTCTTAACTTTCTTCTTTCACACACTTTACCAAACTCAGTCACCAGCTTCTGCAGTTTCTCACATGAATCAGCCACCACCGCTGTATCATCAGCGAACAACAACTGACTCACTTCCCAAGCTCTCTCATCCCCAACAGACTTCATCCTTGCCCCTCTTTCCAAAACTCTTGCATTCACCTCCCTAACAACCCCATCCATAAACAAATTAAACAACCATGGAGACATCACACACCCCTGCCGCAAACCTACATTCACTGAGAACCAATCACTTTCCTCTCTTCCTACACGTACACATGCCTTACATCCTCGATAAAAACTTTTCACTGCTTCTAACAACTTGCCTCCCACACCATATATTCTTAATACCTTCCACAGAGCATCTCTATCAACTCTATCATATGCCTTCTCTAGATCCATAAATGCTACATACAAATCCATTTGCTTTTCTAAGTATTTCTCACATACATTCTTCAAAGCAAACACCTGATCCACACATCCTCTACCACTTCTGAAACCACACTGCTCTTCCCCAATCTGATGCTCTGTACGTGCCTTCACCCTCTCAATCAATACCCTCCCATACAATTTGCCAGGAATACTCAACAAACTTATACCTCTGTAATTTGAGCACTCACTCTTATCCCCTTTGCCTTTGTACAATGGCACTATGCATGCATTCTGCCAATCCTCAGGCACCTCACCATGAGTCATACATACATTAAATAACCTTACCAACCAGTCAACAATACAGTCACCCCCTTTTTTAATAAATTCCACTGCAATACCATCCAAACCTGCTGCCTTGCCGGCTTTCATCTTCCGCAAAGCTTTTACTACCTCTTCTCTGTTTACCAAATCATTTTCCCTAACCCTCGCACTCTGCACACCACCTCGACCAAAACACCCTATATCTGCCACTCTATCATCAAACACATTCAACAAACCTTCAAAATACTCACTCCATCTCCTTCTCACATCACCACTACTTGTCATCACCTCCCCATTTGCGCCCTTCACTGAAGTTCCCATTTGCTCCCTTGTCTTACGCACTTTATTTACCTCCTTCCAGAACATCTTTTTATTCTCCCTAAAATTTAATGATACTCTCTCACCCCAACTCTCATTTGCCCTTTTTTTCACCTCTTGCACCTTTCTCTTGACCTCCTGTCTCTTTCTTTTATACGTCTCCCACTCAATTGCATTTTTTCCCTGCAAAAATCGTCCAAATGCCTCTCTCTTCTCTTTCACTAATACTCTTACTTCTTCATCCCACCACTCACTACCCTTTCTAATCAACCCACCTCCCACTCTTCTCATGCCACAAGCATCTTTTGCGCAATCCATCACTGATTCCCTAAATACATCCCATTCCTCCCCCACTCCCCTTACTTCCATTGTTCTCACCTTTTTCCATTCTGTACTCAGTCTCTCCTGGTACTTCCTCACACAAGTCTCCTTCCCAAGCTCACTTACTCTCACCACCCTCTTCACCCCAACATTCACTCTTCTTTTCTGGAAACCCATACAAATCTTCACCTTAGCCTCCACAAGATAGTGATCAGACATCTCTCCAGTTGCACCTCTCAGCACATTAACATCCAAAAGTCTTTCTTTCGCACGCCTGTCAATTAACACGTAATCCAATAACGCTCTCTGGCCATCTCTCCTACTTACATAAGTATACTTATGTATATCTCGCTTTTTAAACCAGGTATTCCCAATCATCAGTCCTTTTTCAGCACATAAATCTACAAGCTCTTCACCATTTCCATTTACAACACTGAACACCCCATGTATACCAATTATTCCCTCAACTGCCACATTACTCACCTTTGCATTCAAATCACCCAACACTATAACCCGGTCTCGTGCATCAAAACCACTAACACACTCATTCAGCTGCTCCCAAAACACTTGCCTCTCATGATCTTTCTTCTCATGCCCAGGTGCATATGCACCAATAATCACCCATCTCTCTCCATCAACTTTCAGTTTTACCCATATTAATCGAGAATTTACTTTCTTACATTCTATCACATACTTCCACAACTCCTGTTTCAGGAGTACTGCTACTCCTTCCCTTGCTCTTGTCCTCTCACTAACCCCTGACTTTACTCCCAAGACATTCCCAAACCACTCTTCCCCTTTACCCTTGAGCTTCGTTTCACTCAGAGCCAAAACATCCAGGTTCCTTTCCTCAAACATACTACCTATCTCTCCTTTTTTCACATCTTGGTTACATCCACACACATTTAGGCACCCCACTCTGAGCCTTCGAGGAGGATGAGCACTCCCCGCGTGACTCCTTCTTCTGTTTCCCATTTTAGAAAGTTAAAAAAATACAAGGAGGGGAGGATTTCTGGCCCCCCGCTCCCGTGTAAATAAATTAAACATTTCCTTTTTCCATAGCCAGAGGTTGAACCATTATGTGACATTCATTTTTTCATTTCATTTCAAGCTAGAAGTTTCAGTTTTCTAAATTGTTTCTTACATTTTTCACATGTATATATATGTATGTGTGTGTGTGTGTGTGTGTGTATGTGTATATATATATATGTATATTATCCCTGGGGATAGGGGTGAAAGAATACTTCCCACGCATTCCTCGCGTGTCGTAGAAAGCGACTAGAGGGGACGGGGATTTGTATGTGCCATTTATAAATCTAGAGAAAGCATATGATATGACTGATGAAGATGCTTTGTGGAAGGTGTTAGTAATATATGATGTGGGAGGAAATATTGTAGCAGCAGAGTTTTTATTAAGAGAGTAAGGCATAAATGCAAGTTTATAGACAGTCCTGAGATTAAGTGGTCCTACTTGAAGGTGGGTCTGTAGCCAGCAGGGGTGTGTGATGTCACTTTTGTCGTTTAATTTGTTATGGATTGGGTCGTGAGGAAGGTAGATGCAAGGGTCCTGGAGAGAAGAGCTGATATGCACCCCGTAGAGGAAGAGGGAGGCCAGGAAAGTGAGTCAATTTGTTTGCTGATGATTTGGCATTGGTGGCAGATCCAGGTGAGAAACTGCAGAAGTTGGTTTCTAAGTTTGGGAGGGTGCATAATAGGAGAAAGTTAAGAGTAAATGTGAATAAAAGCAAGGTTATTAGGTTCAGCAGAGCAAAAAAGAGAACAGGTTAGTTGGGTGTGAGTTTCAACAGAAAAAAATTGGAGGCAGCGAATTGTTTTAGATACCTGGAAGTGGACATGACATTGAAAGGAACCATGGAGGTGGAGGTGAGTCATAGGGTGGGTGAGGGGCAAAGGTTGTGGGAGCATTGAGGAATGTGTGTGGAAAGAGAGGTCACCATGTGGTGGTCATGTTTGAAAGTATTTTAGTACTAATGATGATGTATGAATGCAAGGCATGGACTTTAGATGAGAATGTACAAAAATGGTTGGAGTTGGACGTGACAGTGAACAGAACCATGGAGGTGAAGGTGAGTCATAGGGTGGGTGAGGGGGCAAAGGTTGTGGGAGCATTGAGGAATGTGTGTGGAAAAAGAGGTCACCATCTGGTGGTTATGTTTGAAAGTATAGTAGTTCTAATGATGTTGCATGAAAGCAAGACATGGGCTATAGATGAGAATATACAGAAAAGGATGGAGGGGTTGAAAATTTAATGTCTGTAAACAATATGTACTGTGAAAAGGAATGATCGAGTCAGCAAAGATAGGGTAAGGGAGAGATGTGGTACGAAGAGAAGAATGGTTGAGAGAGCTGAAGAGGTGTGGTGAAATGGCTTGGACACATTGAAAGAATGAGTGACAATTGGTTGACAGATGGGATATGTGTATCAGAAGTGTATGGGACAAAGAGAAGTGGGAGACCAAATTGGAGATGGGCATGGACCTTTCAAGTCACAAGATGTCGTGGGGGGAGATGTTGTCTCCGACCACCAAGATGGAATGCTTTTGTTGCCTCATGGTCCAGTAGAGAGCATACTGGCCTGCCATGTGTTAGGACTAAGGTTTGAATCCTTTGCACACAAAGGTAAACTTTGCCATAGTATTGCTGGAATGAAGAATTGGTTAATACTACACATAATCCATGGGATGTGGGCCTTGTATCCTAGCTGCTCAGGTCACGAGATGTGGTGAGGTTTCTCGTGGACCATTGGTTGGTCTGAGATAGAAAGCTTTTGTCTCCTCAGTGGTCCAGTAGTTAGCACACCAGACTCCCATGCAGTTGGACCAGGTTTCAGATCCTTGGCACCCAGAGGTTAATTTTTATAATCTTTTCACGGAGTGGGAGGAAAGCTGCTAGAAGCAGTGCAAAGTTTTTATCAATGCTGTAAAGTTTGGGTATGAGTAAGAAAAGAGGAGAGTGAGTGGTCCAAGTGAAGGTTGGTTTTTTCATTCTTGATCATCATTTCCCACATTTGTGAGGTAGGGACAAGAACAGACAAAGAAAGGTCACAATCTCGTCCAGTCTCCAGTTGTCTTGTGCAGTGCACTGAAAGATCTTCCTCTGTTAACAACCAGGCCCCACAAACCTCTCTATAGGTTTCCCCAGCTGCTTCATATGCCCTGGTACCATCCATTGACAGCAAAATGACCCTGTAAACCACATTGTTCCATATTATTGTCCCATGTACCCTTTCATCTTCCTGCATATTCAGGCCCCAATCTCTCAAAATCTTTTTCACTCCATCCTTCCATCTCTAATTTGCTCTCTCCTTTCTCCTTGTCCCCTTCACTTCTGACACATATACCCCATATGTCAACCTCTCCTCGCTCATTTATCCCCTTATGTCCAAACTATTTCAGCACACCCTCTTCAGCTTTCTCGACCACACTGTTTTTATTGCCACATCTCTCTCTTACTTTATCCTTTTATTACTTACTTGATCAAACCACCTCACACCACATATTATTCTTAAGTATTTCATTTCCAACATATTCACCTTCCTCTGCACATCCTCATCCATAGCCCATGCCTTGCCTCCATACAACATTGTTTGGATTACTGTGCCTTCAAAAATTCCCATCTTCACCCTCCCAGATAACAACCTCCCTTTCAATGCTCCCAGAATCTTCGTCCCCCCTCGCCCACCCTATGACTCTTTTCCATGCTTCCATTTACTGCCATGTCCACTCTCAGGTATCTAAATCACTTCACTTCCTCCAAATTTTTTCTACTCAAACTCACTCTCCACCTAACCCATCCCTCTACCCTGCTAAACCTAATAACCTTGATTTTATTCACATTTACTCACAATTTCCTCCTTTCACATGCACTTTCAAAATAATTCATCAACTACTGCAGTTTCTCAGTTGAATCTCTCACCAGTGCTGTTTCATCAGCAAACAACAACCAATTCACTTTCCAACCCCCCATCCCCTACACAGTGCATACTTGCCCCTATCGCAAAGACTTGCATTTATCTCCTTCACCACTCCATTCATAAACAAAGTAAACAGCCATGGTGACATCACACACTCCTGATACAGACCAACCTTCTTGAAACCAGTCACTCTCCTCTCTTCCTATTTGTACATACACCATAGACCCATGAAAAATAATTCTCACTGTTTCTAGCAGCTTTATTCCACACCATACATTCTTAAGACCTTCCACAAGGCATCTCTGTCAACCCTATCATATGCTTTCTCCAGATCCATAAATGCCACATACAAATCCTTCAGTTTCACTGAGTAATTATCGTACATGTTTCAACATTCCACAAAATCACTTATGCCCCAGATGTAACTTCCATAATGAAGACACTGAACACTATCCCCTCATAAACACACACAAGATAACCACACTTTAGGACATATGGCCCTGCCCAGTGGAAGTGTATGGCTTCCTGAGCATTGCAGTAGGTTTATAGATGGAACTCCTGGGGCAGGAAGGTAAAGATGTGTATATGTAGTTCACATTGATCTTGTTCTTTGGAGTGCATTGTTCTGAAGAACAGAGGAAGTCTCATGGTAGTGCTGCAAGGTATTCACCCAGACTGGCCTAACCAGATCTTAATGTTGTTTCCATTTTTCTGCATAGCTTAACACATATACTTTTACTACTGTTGTCACAGGCTAAAAGCTGCAGTTTATGACATTAATGACCATTCTTTTCTGAGACTGTAATATAAAGTCAGTCTGATGCTTTATTTGTTTCTTTGTCACAAGCATGCTTTGAAATATCCCAGTATTGTATGAAGATATCTGGACACCACCTCAAGCCATTATAGAGAAAATAGTTCTTTTTAGAAGCCATATCCTGTATTGTAATGCTTTATATCTTTCCCTATTACTTCTCTCTGTTCCCACTACACACTAACCTTTATCTCTCGTCTTATCTTAATGCCAAGAATTTATAATTGGTTCAACTATATTTTTTCGGTAGATTTAATCTGCAGACTTTACTATTTTTCTTGTTTAAAGAACCTCTCCCTTGTTAGATCTAAAGTTTGCTTTTCTGACACCTAATTTCTCTTTTGTACTTTTCCTTTCATGCCAAAGTATCACTTCATTCTTACTTAGTTTATCACCCTCATTTACCTTGAGTCTGAAGAGAGATACATCCTTTGTTTCTTTCCTCAGGATCCTGTTTTAAGGTGCTCATGCATTGTCAAGAAAATGACTTATTCACTGGGTGGAACCACAAGTCACAAAGTGTGGTCTTTTGTGTATATCTGTGTGGGATGATGCAGGACATTTGAGGAGTAGATGTTCATGTCTTTGCTAAGGAAGTTGCATTTCAGGCTTCAGGGGTCTTTATGTACATAAAATCAGAGTTTTTGATACTGGAGGGATAGGTGGGGTCTAAAACACAGATGAGAAATTGTAACTCCTACATGCCTAGGGACTGTAGTTTCAGATGGATATATGTCCAATGGAGTGGAGTTAAAGACCAGGTTGGGAGGACATTTGTTTAGTACTTTTTAAGCCTTTATGGGGTGCCTATGTTTTGTTAGTTTTGCATTTGCAAGGGCAATGGGAATCATTAAAAATATGTGGTTGAAGTGTGCCGTAGGGGTAATCTTTTTACTTTTACTACAGGGTTGGTGGTCAGTTATCAAGTGATTTAGACAGGAGGAGTTTAGTGCAGTTGCAAAGAACTGAGTGCTATGCATGTTTGAGTGAGGTCATATTGGAAGTATTTATGTCTTGTTGTTCAGATGTTGCATGTTTTTTTTGCTATGGAAGTTATAAACAGGCATTTAGTCCTACATATTCTATGGATGAAATTTTTTTTCCAGGTGGCATAACTGGTGGCATTGAGATCTGCATTACATTCCCTACTGAGTATGTCAAAACGCAGCTGCAATTGGATGAGAAGAGCGGGAGAGCAAGACAGTATAATGGAATTGTTGATTGTGTAAAAAAAACAGTCAGAAGTCATGGTGTACTGGGTCTCTATAGGGGCCTTTCCGTCCTCTTGTATGGATCTATACCCAAATCTGCTTGCAGGTAAGACAAAGGCTTGTGTGAAATATTGTTGGTAGAATTTGAAAGACTATTTTATTTTCCTGTTACTGCTTAACACCACAGGAGTTCACTCTTGTTTTATCTCTGTTCCCTTTACCCCTTCATTTTTTAACGTTCCATTCTTCCATATGTCCTGTTGTTCTTCAGGGTATTCCTCAGATGCTTTAAACACATAAGCCGATGAAGGCATTAGTTAAGTGAGTATATGCCACTATAATGGAAGTGAATTCAATATTTCCATGAGTTGACATCTAATTTTTTCATGTGTTAGTATGATTTATAGCATGTATTATCTCATGTGCTCTTTTTCATGAGTTGCTTTGGATGAATTAGTTGTTCTTGCTTGCAGAATGTAAATAAGCATATGCAAGTGATTGCTTTTGTCAAGTAATATCGCATTTTGATTTTAGTGTTGTATTCCATTAGTACTGGCAAAGTATTTTAGCTTTGTATCTCAACCCTGGCAGTCACACTTGTAAGGAACACCAAGTTTTTATATTTCTAATGCACCGTTTAAGGTTTCCAGTACATTGTTTTGTTTTAGTCATCTTGTATTTGATGACGGATCGATATAGAATTTGTGACCTAGCTCCTGGTGATCACTTTGCAAGCAACACCACTGTCTTCACATTTTCAGTTTGCCATATGAAATATTTGGCACCTAGCCCCATGCTGTAAAACACTTGACTTACAAACATCCAGCCATATAAACAAACCTATATACACTATTAATACTGTATTTGGCTATGTGGCTTTTCAAGTAAGGAAACCAGACTGTCACTGCATGATAATGCTTGGGGCAAATTTTCAGTACATCATTCATATTTTCTAAACATCTTAGGGTTCATGTACTTGAAGGCAGTTTTGACATTGACCAAAGTATAGTTTGCCTCCTGTGTGATCCTTCTTGCATTATTTTCAGGTGACAAGTCCAAAATCATGTTAGTCATGTAATTCATTTCTCCTGACATAACTCACCACTGTTAGTGGACTTCATTAACACTTGGTAATACCACAAGTAAGAAGTCATCTTTGTCGAGGTTATATTACTGTCACTAGATAGAAAAGAGTACATCATAGTCAAGGACCTTCTTGCATGGAAAGAGCAAACCTTATCCTGCTTCTACTTGAGATGCAGCCTTGAAGCTCAAGGCCCATAAAAGGAGTCAGGGTTACATACCTAACTAAGTGGCTTTCATTGTATGATCTCTTTAAAACTTATCTTTGTGATTTAGTATTTTCCATGGTTGACTTTCTTTACCAATTTGTCTTACTATTACTGGATGTTGTCAAGTTCTCTTTGCAGTATTTTGCTGTCCATTTACTTGCACTTCTTCCATGATTCTAGTATCATCACCAAAAATGTTCTTCAATGAATCCACCTCATTTAGCAAGTCATCTGACATGTTTTATCTGTTCACTCTTGGTAAGATAGCTGTCAGTCCAATTGAGTAGCCATCTTTAGATCTCAACTTGGATATTTAGCTTCATCATCAGTCATCTGTAGGGATCAGTATCAATGTCCTGGTAGTTTAAGAATATGTAGAGTGCCTACCCATCCCTCTTTCTCTAGGATGTTGCTTTTTCTGTAATAGAAATCTAGGAGATTTTCAGGTTCTACATTTTTCCTTCTGAATCCATATTTTCTCACAGTTAGTTTTTTCTAGTATCATATAAGTCATTTTTGTTAATCATAAGGCCTATAGTTCAGTGATACTTCTCTCTCACTATTTTTTTAGTATTGGTGCTTTGTTCCGTTTTCCCCTCATTAAGGGAGATTTTAAAAATCACTAGTGATTTGACGAGGGTCTCCACACACTTTCTGAATACAGGCAATAGTGGTGCTTTATAGTCTTTTACTGGAATTGTATCAGTATTTTTCAAGATATCTTCTTTCCTGGCTTTCATGTGTTAACACACACTGTAATTCTGGCTTTCATGTGTTAACACACTCTGTAACTTCATATTCATCTCCTCAAATATATCCTCATTCTTATCAATGACTTTACCTTGTAAGCCCTTGGTGGTTTGGTCCTTTACCATTGATTTCCCCTTATGAATTAGTGGAGTAGTTTTTGATGTTCCTCTGATGTATTAGCTATGGTCTTCATATCTCACTCTTGCTTCCATTTGCAATATAGTCATTTCTAGCTCTTATTTGTCTTTCAAATTCAACTTGATTCTTGTCTTCAAAATCTCTCCCATAAGTATTAATATGTAAGCTTGAAATGGGTAGAATCTAGGGGAAATGGATCAAGTCAATTATAATGCTTATGAAAAATTGTCATATTGAAGAAGAGGTAACTAAAGATATTCATTTTGATGAAGAAAGCACTGTGAATGACCTGGCAAGGTTATCCAGCAGTGCACAGGGAAGAAAATTGGATTTTATAAGAAAATTTTTTGTATCAAATTAGATGTTTTTTGTCTTTCAAGTGGGCTGACTGTTGAAAGACTGAAATGCATAGTCATTTCTAAGGTGATTGAGTACCATGAAGCTGTAATGACTCTGAACTGTGAAAGGTGGCCTTTGTTGATCTATGAGGTTGGGTAACTTTGCATCCTGCATTTGATCCTGAGATACTGTCATCACTATTTGAGGCTGCTAGGTCACCTATTTTGATTTAGTGCAACAAACTAATCATAATTTGTAAGGCTGAGGTGGCCTTTGGAGGCCTGAAAACAGCCTTCAAGGCCACTGTGCCATAGCTTAAAAACTGCTCTGATTCTGAAGTACCTACACTCAAAATTTGGAGGGCTCTTATGAGGTACATGAAGCTGTAGTATGTCTGAACCATGAAAGGTGGCCTTTGTTAACCTCTGAGGCCAACCTCTAGTAGTTTTGAATTCTGTCTTTGATCCTTAGTTACCGGTTCCTCCATTACAGTTTGAGGTTCTCATTTTGCCAATTTGGAATGAGGACAGCAAATTAAGTAATCTACAAAGCTGGGATGGCATTTGATGGCCTCCAAATTGCCTTCAAGGCTGACATCCAGTAGCTTAAAACCCAGCCTAGATTCTGATAGGCTCTGGTACCCCTGGACACTGACTGCCTTTGATCCTGTGGTACCTTGATTGTAATTGGAGGCCGCTAGTTTGCTTATTTTGCATGAGGGTAATAAAGTATCTGGGTCGCCTTAGCTAGGTTGCTTACTTTAATGAGTGCAGTGAAGTAGCTGGGTTACCTATTTGCATGAGTGTAGTGAACTCAGTGTAAAGCATACAGTTGGGTTTGCCTTTGGTGACCTGTTGTGGCCTGAAAACTACTTTCAAGGTCAGTGTGCAGTAAATGAAAACCTTGCTAAGAGTCTGAAGTATATACACATAGAATATGTGGCCTCAAGTTGCCACTTGAAACTATATCAAATGTGAACTTTGACAGGTGGCTTTTGTTGGCTTTTGAGGTTAGAGTCTCGCAACCTTTGATCCCACCTTTGATCATGAGGTGCCTTCATTAAAGTCATGACAGCTAGATTGCCTATTTTAATGGATGTAGTAAACAAAGTGTAATGCTTGAAGCTGAGTTGGGCTATAGTAACCTTTAGTGGCCTTAAAATGGCCTTCAAGGCCAATGTGTGGTAGCTTACAACCAGGCCCAGATTCTGAAGTACCTACAACCAAAACATTTTGATGTTACAGTTTGGCCTTGAAAAGGGAACGCACAAACACAAAAATTCCTCAGGTGACATAGATTGGGAAATGGAGTTCACTGGTCGAGGACAAAGGGCATTGTGGTGAGAGAGTCTGTGAAATTTATAGTGGAGTAAGAATGTGGGTACCTTTAGCCTCAGATATGGAGGGAATGCTAGAAAAGAGGTAAGAATGGTTCAGTAAAAGATTTCACAAAGCAAAGGAGCTTTGAGATATGTAGGGTCAGAGATATAGGCAACGCTTTAGCCAGTCAGCTGTTGCCAAGAATAAGAGAGCAAGGAATGAACATAGCAGGATAATAGAGGAGGAACAAAGAAACTTTGAAAAGAATATTTTGAGCAGGGTAGGAGAAAATCCAAAAAATTACCATAAATTCATCAGGAATGAATTGTCAGTTAAAAATCAGGTAATGAGGCTCAGGGATTCAGAAGGAAGAATTGTATAGGATGATATAAGGATATGTGAGGAACTGAACAAGTTCAGAAGTGCTTTCACAGTGAAGGACACTGTTGTCCCATCACCAGTGAGTGGAAGTGGAGGCTTTCGAAAACAATGAAATAACTAGAAAAGACATTAATGAAATACTGAAAGGTCCTAACCTATACAAGGTTCGTATTCTTGACAAAACTTCACCATTTGTACTGAAGATAAGAGCAAATACCCAAGACAGGCTCCTCACAATATTGCACTGGATGTTTCTGAAAAGAGGCACATTGCCAAACAAGTAGAGAAGGGCAAATGTCATACCTGTTTATATAAAAGGAGACTGGGAATAGACACTGAACCACAGACTAGTCTCACTAATGAGTATGATCTGTAAGGCTCTGGAAAAGATAATCATAAAGCAAATGCATGGCTCCCCAGATGAGACATTACCTAAGTGAGAGACAGCAGGTGTAACATGTCATATCTAACAAACCTTTTACATTTTTATGTGAGAGTGTGCTTTGTCATAGACAAAATGGAAGGCTAGGTGTCTTGTTTGTATCTGGACTGCCGAAAGCATCTGACATTGTATTGCCTGGGAGGCTAATTAAGAAGTTGGATCACTAGTCAGAAATAAAGGGGAAACTCCATTGATGGATAGATTATGATTATTAAAGTGTAAGGGAATTGAGGATGCTTGTTAGAGGAACTTTCTCAAAATGGTTCAGCATAGCCAGGTGAGTGTTACAAGGTTCTCTTCCGGGACCGTTATTCTTCTTGATCTTTGTAATAACTTGCCTGAAGGTATGGACTCCTAACTGAATATCTATGCAGATGATGCAAAGGTCATGGATGGAAGTGAAAACAGTGGACTGCATCACCGTACAAGGAAACCTTGACAAACTCCAAAGTTCACTTAATATGTAGATGATAAAGAGCAATCCAAATATATGTAAAGCAGTAAGGATGCATCATATTGAAAGAAGGCCCCAATATTGTCATCAGCTAGTTGGAAACAAGCCACAGGAATCAGCATGAGAGACTTTGTGTCTACATTTCCCCTAACCTGTCGCTAGAGTCTCACTTTAGAATAGCAAAGACCAGCTCTCTGCTGTATCAGAATACCATCCAAGTTCATAGGTAAATTATTCAGGAAGCTTTTTCCATCATATATAAGGCCAAAATTAGAATATGGTTATCAAGTTTAGTCACCTCACCTAAAGATGCACAAATAGCTAATAGAGAAGGATCAGAGGAGAGCAACAAAGATGTTACACAAAATTTAGAGTATAGAATTAGAAGGAAAGGTTAGAGGCTTTAAGTTCATCCACTTTGGAAAAGATGTGGGGCAACCTGATCACAACCATAGGAAGGTGGTCAAGATATTTTGCAGACACTGTAATTGTGGCAAAAACACTAGAATATATAAGAGAATAGGAATACAGAGTAAGTTGTGAGGATTATGATAAGGGTCTAAGACTTCTTTTGTGGAAGAAAAGTGTACAGCTGAGCTTTATTTTCAGGCATTGAACATACTCTAGGTTTAGAACAAGAGTTGATAAGGTAAATGATAGTATCAGATGAATAGGATGTATTAACATGATTGATGTAAACATAGAATTGTTACATGATGCCTGCATGTGTAGAGCAAGTTGAAACTGGTAATATTGTAATACAGGCACCTCACTGTATTGTGGATAGGGATCCTTCTCTTTTGAGAATAAAAGTTTTGAATTGAATTAGATTCCTAAGTGTGACTCAGTTCCTTTTAATTTTTTACATATGAAACCATTTGTTTAATGTTTTATACATCTTTCCCTTACAGTATCTTACTGTTGTTATATAAATGCCCTCCCTGTTGAGGTCTCAAAATCTAATATAGCAGTGCTCTATAAACAGGTTTTGAAATTTGGTCTCTCAATCTTATTTCCCTGAATGCTGTAAGTCTCAAAGTAATCCAACTTTGTACTTTCTGTTATTCAGCATTGACTCTTGTGTTCAAGCACTTCCCTTTTATTATGCAGCTCATTTCAAGGGTTAGGTGATCACTTCTTTCAAGTGGCCAGCAGTAATGTTTACAATTACAAGACTACCGAGTGTGAAAATTAACTGTAGCTCATATGATACATTTGCATCTCTCACTATTGTTACTTATGATACATGTTGATAGAAAAGTCTCTCTTGTATGGATATGTAGGCAAGGGGGTATACCTTAGGAGCAGGAATCATGGGGACAGTTAGTACCTTACTGTTTAAGCTCCCCCCTCTCACTGGTAACAAAGTCATACAAATCAATGTGCATGTCATGTACAAGATCACCAGTTGAGCACTCTCTTCCCTTTCTACTACATGTGTACCTGTTTTAGAAAATTCAAAATGAAGATGCCAAAATAAAAACTTTCACTAGATTTCCCTTAGATGATGATGATCTTCGAAGAGACCCCAACAAAAATTATTATAGCTAGGGGGTGATGACTCTTTATGAGAGCTAAGGGATTCCCTCTGGGAATGGCACATCCTCATTCATCTCTTACACCATAGGAGATTTGCCCATTTCATGGCTACTAGAGTCACTAAACCCTGAAAACCAGTCAGTTCGAGAATACTTACCCTGCAAAAAAAATGATATCATATAGGTTCAAGTTAGACAAAGAGGTAGTTACAACACACTTACATTTCAAGCATCAAACTTTACTTTCAGAAACAGCAAACTATCTTTAGACAATAAGTTTATATATAAATTGCTTGGAAGCGGAAGTGGATCATAGGGTGGGGGAGGGGGCGAAAATCCTGGGAGCCTTGAAGAATGTGTGGAAGTCGAGATCATTATCTCGGAAAGCAAAAATGGGTATGTTTGAAGGAATAGTGGTTCCAACAATGTTGTATGGTTGCGAGGCGTGGGCTATGGATAGAGTTGTGCGCAGGAGGATGGATGTGCTGGAAATGAGATGTTTGAGGACAATGTTTGGTGTGAGGTGGTTTGATCGAGTAAGTAACGTAAGGGTAAGAGAGATGTGTGGAAATAAAAAGAGCGTGGTTGAGAGAGCAGAAGAGGGTGTTTTGAAATGGTTTGGGCACATGGAGAGAATGAGTGAGGAAAGATTGACCAAGAGGATATATGTGTCGGAGGTGGAGGGAACAAGGAGAAGTGGGAGACCAAATTGGAGGTGGAAAGATGGAGTGAAAAAGATTTTGTGTGATTGGGGCCTGAACATGCAGGAGGGTGAAAGGAGGGCAAGGAATAGAGTGAATTGGATCGATGTGGTATACCGGGATTGACGTGCTGTCAGTGGATTGAATCAGGGCATGTGAAGCGTCTGGGGTAAACCATGGAAAACTGTGTAGGTTTGTATATTTGCGTGTGTGGACGTATGTATATACATGTGTATGGGGGTGGGTTGGGCCATTTCTTTCGTCTGTTTCCTTGCGATACCTCGCAAACGCGGGAGACAGTGACAAAGAAAAAAAAAAGATAAATAAATAAATTGCTTGTGAATGCAAGAGTTAGCACATATGAGTATCAGTCATTCTAGTGGTATGTAGCAAGTAACACTTGGCTGGAAAACTCCAAACAATGCCACTGAGCATTTGTGTTGGAAACCATTTTAGTGGCATGAACTTTAATGAAGCTTTAAAAACAGGCTGACACTTGCAGGATGAAATTGAATGGTTATATTACTGCAATTACGTTTGTATTAGGATGGTATTAGGAATGCACACAAACTTGCTAAGAACTGGCACTGGAGTTCCCTTATTATGGAGACGCCATTGCCATGGCCACCCCCAAGAGGGAGTTCGAGAAGGGAATGGGCATTAGGGGTATAGATAGATATATAGACAAACTTTCTGGATATTTAAGTGTTGGCCAGTAAAGATTTTCCTGTGAAGACAGTCTTGTTGATGCTATTTTCCTAATGATAATGTCACTACACTGTTTCCTCCAATCAGAGCTATTCAAATTCCTTGCCTGAAATATTTTCCTTCCTTTTTTGCAGATTTGGTGCCTTTGAACAGTTCAAAAAATACAGTGTAGATGAAAAGGGTAATTTATCCCCAGCTAAACGGCTTTTGTGTGGTTTGGGAGCAGGAATTACGGAGGCAATTTTTGCGGTCACACCCATGGAGACCGTGAAAGTCAAATTCATCAATGACCAACGCTCAGAAAAACCAAAATTTAGGGGGTTCTTTCATGGTGTGAAATGTATCCTAAGAGAGCAAGGTTTGTGAAAAGATTTTAGCTTGATTTAATTGACTCTTTTTTTTTTTTAATGCATATGATGTATCAAAAAAATTTTACACTTTCAGAGAATATGTAAGAAATTAAAGTTGCTTGAGGAGGTATATAGTGTAAAAATAATCTTAATGTGAAGAGAACTTTCATGATGGGTGGAAGAGAATAGAAATATCTTCAAAGTCGAGGACTATGTAAAAGAAAGATGGTGGAAATGAGTATAAAACATAAAATGTAAGGAAGAAAGAACGTGGGAAATGACATAATTTCACTTTCAGAGCTCTTAAGTTGACTTGATCATATTTTGATAGGATAGTTCTTTTAGATAGGAAGGAAATGATGACCAAGAGGGCTTGAAGTCTTAGCAGAAAACTAAGTAGAAAGATGAAGAAATGTTTGCAGTAACTGAATTGTAGACAAGTGAAACTAACTGAGTGAAGAAGAGCATAAAAGAAATTAATTCAAGGTGCTTAAGTATTTGTTTCACATTAGATTTGTTTTGCACTAGATTAGTTGAGAATATTATATTTATTATTTTTATTATACTTTGTCGCTGTCTCCCGCGTTTGCGAGGTAGCGCAAGGAAACAGACGAAATGAAATGGCCCAACCCCCCCCCATACACATGTATATACATACGTCCACACACGCAAATATACATACCTACACAGCTTTCCATGGCTTACCCCAGACGCTTCACATGCCTTGATTCAATCCACTGACAGCACGTCAACCCCGGTATACCACATCGCTCCAATTCACTCTATTCCTTGCCCTCCTTTCACCCTCCTGCATGTTCAGGCCCCGATCACACAAAATCTTTTTCACTCCATCTTTCCACCTCCAATTTGGTCTCCCTCTTCTCCTTGTTCCCTCCACCTCCGACACATATATCCTCTTGGTCAATCTTTCCTCACTCATCCTCTCCATGTGCCCAAACCACTTCAAAACACCCTCTTCTGCTCTCTCAACCACGCTCTTTTTATTTCCACACATCTCTCTTACCCTTACGTTACTCACTCGATCAAACCACCTCACACCACACATTGTCCTCAAAACATCTCATTCCAGCACATCCATCCTCCTGCGCACAACTCTATCCATAGCCCACGCCTCGCAACCATACAACATTGTTGGAACCACTATTCCTTCATACATACCCATTTTTGCTTTCCGAGATAATGTTCTCGACTTCCACACATTCTTCAAGGCCCCCAGAATTTTCGCCCCCTCCCCCACCCTATGATCCACTTCCGCTTCCATGGTTCCATCCGCTGCCAGATCCACTCCCAGATATCTAAAACACTTCACTTCCTCCAGTTTTTCTCCATTCAAACTCACCTCCCAATTGACTTGACCCTCAACCCTACTGTACCTAATAACCTTGCTCCTATTCACATTTACTCTTAACTTTCTTCTTCCACACACTTTACCAAACTCAGTCACCAGCTTCTGCAGTTGAGAAATAGTTACATAATTTTATGAAAATGTCCTACTGAAACCCAAATAACAATCTTTTCATAGAGACAGAACAGACAGAAAATCATATGAAATGAATGATACCTAGGATTGACAGAGAATGTATGATAGTTTCAAAATAACATTTTGATAATGAAATTTGGTAGTTGGAAACCTCCATATTATTTGAAACTTGATTTTTGTAAGCATTTTAAAGAATAGAATCAAGGAGTCAGCTGTTAATATTTATTTGTATCCAGTAAACTGCTGTTGTTTTAATTTTCATTTCTAAATTAAGCTTGCTATATTTTTCAGGATTCCGTGGAACTTACCAGGGGGTAACTGCAACTATTATGAAACAGGGAAGCAATCAGGCAATGCGTTTCTATGTCATGGAAACATGTAAAGACAGATACCGTGGAGGAGATCCGACAAAACCTGTCCCAAAATTGATTGTAGGTAAGTATGAAGACAAAAAATATGTATATTTTCATAAAAAGTAGATGTTCAAAGAGGATACCAAGAATTGAGTTGAGAAACTGAACCTGTAAACTGGAAAGTTTTCATTTACTCTATAGCAGTTGTGGACTAAGAAACTCTCATAATAATATTAAGAAAATAGAAAATATTTGTATAAAATCCCTGGGGATAGGGGATTAAGAATACTTCCCACGCATTCCTCACGTGTCGTAGAAGGCGACTAAAGGGGACGGGCGCGGGGGGCCAGAAACCCTCCCCTCCTTGTATTTTAACTTTCTAAAAGGGGAAACAGAAGAAGGAGTCACGCGAGGAGTGCTCATCCTCCTCGAAGGCTCAGATTGGGGTGTCTAAATGTGTGTGGATGTAACCAAGATGAGAAAAAGGAGAGATAGGTAGTATGTTTGAGGAAAGGAACCTGGATGTTTTGGCTCTGAGTGAAACGAAGCTAAAGGGTAAAGGGGAAGAGTGGTTTGGGAATGTCTTGGGAGTAAAGTCAGGGGTTAGTGAGAGGACAAGAGCAAGGGAAGGAGTAGCACTACTCCTGAATCAGGAGTTGTGGGAGTATATGATAGAGTGTAAGAAAGTAAATTCTAGATTGATATGGGTAAAACTGAAAGTTGATGGAGAGAGATGGGTGATTATTGGTGCATATGCACCTGGGCATGAGAAGAAAGATCATGAGTGTGTTGGTGGTTTTGATGCACAAGACCGGGTTATAGTGATGGGTGATTTGAATGCAAAGGTGAGTAATGTGGCAGTTGAGGGAATAATTGGTATACATGGAGTGTTCAGTGTTGTAAATGGAAATGGTGAAGAGCTTGTAGATTTATGTGCTGAAAAAGGACTGGTGAATGGGAATACCTGGTTTAAAAAGCGAGATATACATAAGTATACGTATGTAAGTAGGAGAGATGGCCAGAGAGCGTTATTGGATTACATGTTAATTGATAGGCGCACGAAAGAGAGACTTTTGGATGTTAATGTGCTGAGAGGTGCAACTGGAGGGATGTCTGATCATTATCTTGTGGAAGCAAAGGTGAAGATTTGTGGGGGTTTTCAGAAAAGAAGAGAGAATGTTGGGGTGAAGAGAGTGGTGAGAGTAAGTGATCTTGGGAAGGAGACTTGTGTGAGGAAGTACCAGGAGAGACTGAGTACAGAATGGAAAAAGGTGAGAACAAAGGAGGTAAGGGGAGTGGGGGAGGAATGGGATGTATTTAGGGAAGCAGTGATGGCTTGCGCAAAAGATGCTTGTGGCATGAGAAGCGTGGGAGGTGGGTTGATTAGAAAAAGTAGTGAGTGGTGGAATGAAGAAGTAAGATTATTAGTGAAAGAGAAGAGAGAGGCATTTGAACGATTTTTGCAGCGGGAAAATGCAGATGTGTGGGAGAGGTATAAAAGAAAGAGGCAGGAGGTCAAGAGAAAGGTGCAAGGGGTGAAAAAGAGGGCGAATGAGAGTTGGGGTGAGAGAGTATCATTAAATTTCAGGGAGAATAAAAAGATGTTCTGGAAGGAGGTAAATAAAGTGCATAAGACAAGGAAGCAAATGGGAACTTCAGTGAAGGGGGCTAATGGGGAGGTGATAACAAGTAGTGGTGATGTGAGAAGGAGATGGAGTGAGTATTTTGAAGGTTTGTTGAATGTGTTTGATGATAGAGTGGCAGATGTGGGGTGTCTTGGTCGAGGTGGTGTGCAAAGTGAGAGGGTTAGGGAAAATGATTTGGTAAAGAGAGAAGAGGTAGTAAAAGCTTTACGGAAGATGAAAGCCAGCAAAGCAGCAGGTTTGGATGGCATTGCAGTGGAATTTATTAAAAAAGGGGGTGACTGTATTGTTGACTGGTTGGTAAGGTTATTTAACGTATGTATGATTCATGGTGAGGTGCCTGAGGATTGGCGGAATGCTTGCATAGTGCCATTGTACAAAGGCGAAGGGGATAAGAGTGAGTGCTCAAATTACAGAGGTATAAGTTTGTTGAGTATTCCTGGTAAATTATATGGGAGGGTATTGATTGAGAGGGTGAAGGCATGTACAGAGCATCAGATTGGGGAGGAGCAGTGTGGTTTCAGAAGTGGTAGAGGATGTGTGGATCAGGTGTTTGCTTTGAAGAATGTATGCGAGAAATACTTAGAAAAACAAATGGATTTGTATGTAACATTTATGGATCTGGAGAAGGCTTATGATAGAGTTGATAGAGATGCTCTGTGAAAGGTATTAAGAATATATAAATTGTTAGAAGCAGGGAAAAGTTTTTATCGAGGATGTAAGGCATGTGTACATGTAGGAAGAGAGGAAAGTGATTGGTTCTCAGTGAATGTAGGTTTGCGGCAGGGGTGTGTGATGCCTCCATGGTTGTTTAATTTGTTTATGGATGGGGTTGTTAGGGAGGTGAATGCAAGAGTTTTGGAAAGAGGGGCAAGTATGCAGTCTGTTGTGGATGAGAGAGCTTGGGAAGTGAATCAGTTGTTGTTCGCTGATGATACAGCGGTGGTGGCTGATTCATGTAAGAAACTGCAGAAGCTGGTGACTGAGTTTGGTAAAGTGTGTGAAAGAAGAAAGTTAAGAGTAAATGTGAATAAGAGCAAGGTTATTAGGTACAGTAGGGTTGAGGGTCAAGTCAGTTGGGAGGTAAGTTTGAATGGAGAAAAGCTGGAGGAAGTGAAGTGTTTTAGATATCTGGGAGTGGATCTGGCAGCGGATGGAACCATGGAAGCGGAAGTGAATCATAGGATGGGGGAGAGGGCGAAAATTCTGGGAGCCTTGAAGAATGTGTGGAAGTCGAGAACATTATCTCGGAAAGCAAAAATGGGTATGTTTGAAGGAATAGTGGTTCCAACAATGTTGTATGGTTGCGAGGCGTGGGCTATGGATAGAGTTGTGCGCAGGAGGGTGGATGTGCTGGAAATGAGATGTTTGAGGACAATATGTGGTGTGAGGTGGTTTGATCGAGTAAGTAATGTAAGGGTGAGAGAGATGTGTGGAAATAAAAAGAGTGTGGTTGAGAGAGCAGAAGAGGGTGTTTTGAAATGGTTTGATCACATAGAGAGAATGAGTGGGGAAAGATTGACCAAGAGGATATATGTGTCAGAGGTGGGGGGAACAAGGAGAAGTGGGAGACCAAATTGGAGGTGGAAAGATGGAGTGAAAAAGATTTTGTGTGATCGGGGCCTGAACATGCAGGAGGGTGAAAGGCGTGCAAGGAATAGAGTGAATTGGAACGATGTGGTATACCGGGGTCGACGTGCTGTCAATGGATTGAACCAGGGCATGTGAAGCGTCTGGGGTAAACCATGCAAAGCGTGTGGGGCCTGGATGTGGAAAGCTAGATGTGGTTTCGGTGCATTATTACATGACAGCTAGAGACTGAGTGTGAACGAATGGGGCCTTTGGTGTTTTTCCTGGCGCTACCTCGCACACATGAAGGGGGAGGGGGATGTTATTCCAAGTGTGGCAAGGTGGCGATGGGAACAAATAAAGGCAGACAGTGTGAATTATGTACATGTGTATATATGTATATGTCTGTGTGTGTATATATATGTATACATTGAGATGTATAGGTATGTATATTGTGTGTGTGTGGACATGTATGTATATACATGTGTATGTGGGCGGGTTGGGCCATTCTTTCGTCTGTTTCCTTGCGCTACCTCTCTAACGCGGGAGACAGCGACAAAGCAAAATAAATAAATAGAAAAAATAAAATGTTGATAATGATAAAGTAGTCACAGCAGGAATGACCCTTTCTTTTAGGTTTGTTTGGTGGTTTAGCTGGTGCAGTGTCTGTATTTGGTAATACTCCAATTGATGTTGTCAAAACCAGAATGCAGGGACTTGAAGCCAGCAAGTACAAGAACACCTTTGACTGTTTCCTAAAGATCTGGAAAAATGAAGGCCCTAAAGCGTAAGTCCTTTCATTTACATTTTATGATCCATTTGAGTAAAGACCACTTGTTGAACACCTAGTGTTATTGTATCTGTGTCTTGATATTCATTCTGTCTTTGGTTGCAGTCACATACAATACAAACCTGTCAAGATATTTTGAGCAATCATGTGATCTCATTTATGCAAAGTTCAGTTCATCAATTTTCATTGTAAATACAGGGTTAGGGACTGGAGGCCCTTATAACACACCATATACTGCCCATAAAATCTAAAATTCCAAGAAATTGAATTGCAGAGGAATCTTAAACATATATATGACATACATACTCGAGGGAAAACTTGCCTTTTTGTATATTTTGAAAAATAGGGGAAACATTTGTTTCTAGAGTTAGATTTCTGAGCATCACAAATACTTTGATCAACTTAAGTTCAAAACATTTAATTTATAATTGGTGAATGACACAATGAAATTGCAATTGTTGTATATTTCCTACACTTCTCTTCAGTCATTTCATACTTAATACATGAACTGTAATAGGTGAAATAGATGGAAGTCTTACCTTCCCATAATGTATATATTTTTTTTTCTTTTTTGCTTTGTCGCTGTCTCCCGCATTTGCAAGGTAGCGCAAGGAAACAGACGAAAGAAATGGCCCAACCCACCCCCATACACATGTATATACATACGTCCACACACGCAAATATACATACCTACACAGCTTTCCATGGTTTACCCCAGACGCTTCACATGCCCTGATTCAATCCACTGACAGCACGTCAACCCCGGTATACCACATCGATCCAATTCACTCTATTCCTTGCCCTCCTTTCACCCTCCTGCATGTTCAGGCCCCGATCACACAAAATCTTTTTCACTCCATCTTTCCACCTCCAATTTGGTCTCCCTCTTCTCCTCGTTCCCCCCACCTCCAACACATATATCCTCTTGGTCAATCTTTCCTCACTCATTCTCTCCATGTGCCCAAACCATTTCAAAACACCCTCTTCTGCTCTCTCAACCACGCTCTTTTTATTTCCACACATCTCTCTTACCCTTACGTTACTTACTCGATCAAACCACCTCACACCACACATTGTCCTCAAACATCTCATTTCCAGCACATCCATCCTCCTGCGCACAACCCTATCCATAGCCCATGCCTCGCAACCATACAACATTGTTGGAACCACTATTCCTTCAAACATACCCATTTTTGCTTTCCGAGATAATGTTCTCGACTTCCATACATTCTTCAAGGCTCCCAGAATTTTCGCCCCCTCCCCCACCCTATGATCCACTTCCGCTTCCATGGTTCCATCCACTGCCAGATCCACTCCCAGATATCTAAAGCACTTTACTTCCTCCAGTTTTTCTCCATTCAAACTTACCTCCCAATTGACTTGACCCTCAACCCTACTGTACCTAATAACCTTGCTCTTATTCACATTTACTCTCAACTTTCTTCTTTCACACACTTTACCAAACTCAGTCACCAGCTTCTGCAGTTTCTCACACGAATCAGCCACCAGCACTGTATCATCAGCGAACAACAACTGACTCACTTCCCAAGCCCTCTCATCCCCAACAGACTTCATACTTGCCCCTCTTTCCAAAACTCTTGCATTCACCTCCCTAACAACCCCATCCATAAACAAATTAAACAACCATGGAGGCATCACACACCCCTGCCGCAAACCTACATTCACTGAGAACCAATCACTTTCCTCTCTTCCTACACGTACACATGCCTTACATCCTCGATAAAAACTTTTCATTGCTTCTAACAACTTGCCTCCCACACCATATATTCTTAATACCTTCCACAGAGCATCTCTATCAACTCTATCATATGCCTTCTCCAGATCCATAAATGCTACATACAAATCCATTTGCTTTTCTAAGTATTTCTCACATACATTCTTCAAAGCAAACACCTGATCCACACATCCTCTACCACTTCTGAAACCACACTGCTCTTCCCCAATCTGATGCTCTGTACATGCCTTCACCCTCTCAATCAATACCCTCCCATATAATTTACCAGGAATACTCAACAAACTTATACCTCTGTAATTTGAGCACTCACTCTTATCCCCTTTGCCTTTGTACAATGGCACTATACACGCATTCCGCCAATCCTCAGGCATCTCACCATGAGTCATACATACATTAAATAACCTTACCAACCAGTCAATAATACAGTCACCCCCTTTTTTAATAAATTCCACTGCAATACCATCCAAACCTGCTGCCTTGCCGGCTTTCATCTTCCGCAAAGCTTTTACTACCTCTTCTCTGTTTACCAAATCATTTTCCCTAACCCTCTCACTTTGCACACCACCTCGACCAAAACACCCTATATCTGCCACTCTATCATCAAACTCATTCAACAAACCTTCAAAATACTCACTCCATCTCCTTCTCACATCACCACTACTTGTTATCATTTTTATTTATTTATTTTGCTTTGTCGCTGTCTCCCACGTTAGCGAGATGGCGCAGGGAAACAGATGAAAGAATGGCGCAACCCACCCACATACACATGTATCTACATGAGTATTTTTTTTTTTTTCTTTGCTTTGTCGCTGTCTCCCACGTTTGCGAGGTAGCGCAAGGAAACAGACGAAAGAAATGGCCCAACCCACCCCCATACACATGTATATACATACGTCCACACACGCAAATATACACACCTACACAGCTTTCCATGGTTTACCCCAGATGCTTCACATGCCCTGATTCAATCCACTGACAGCACGTCAACCCCGGTATACCACATCGATCCAATTCACTCTATTCCTTGCCCTCCTTTCACCCTCCTGCATGTTCAGGCCCCGATCACACAAAATCTTTTTCACTCCATCTTTCCACCTCCAATTTGGTCTCCCTCTTCTCCTCGTTCCCTCCACCTCCGACACATATATCCTCTTGGTCAATCTTTCCTCACTCATTCTCTCCATGTGCCCAAACCATTTCAAAACACCCTCTTCTGCTCTCTCAACCACGCTCTTTGTATTTCCACACATCTCTCTTACCCTTACATTACTTACTCGATCAAACCACCTCACACCACACATTGTCCTCAAACATCTCATTTCCAGCACATCCATCCTCCAATCTATCCATAGCCCACGCCTCACAACCATATAACATTGTTGGAACCACTATTCCTTCAAACATACCCATTTTTGCTTTCCAAGATAATGTTCTCAACTTCCACACATTTTTCAACGCTCCCAGAACTTTTGCCCCCTCCCACACCCTATGATTCACTTCCACTTCCATGGTTCCATCCGCTGCCAAATTCACTCCCAGATATCTAAAGCACTTCACTTCCTCCAGTTTTTCTCCATTCAAACTTACCCTACTGTACCTAATAACCTTGCTTTTATTTACATTTACTTTCAGCTTTCTTCTTTCACACACACACTTTGTTTATATATATATTTCATTATTATTCACTTTTATTATTATGCTTTGTCGCTGCCTCCCACGTTAGCGAGGTAGCACAAGGAAATGGACAAAAGAATGGCCCAATCCACCCAAATACACATGCATTTACATAAATGCCCACACACGCACATATACATACCTATACATTACAACGCATACAAACATATAAATACACAGACATATACATATATACACTTATATGTTTCATACTTGCTGCCTTCTTCCATACCCATCGCCACCCCGCCACACATGAAATGGCACCCCCTCCCACCACATGCACGCGAGGTAGCGCTAGGAAAAGACAACAAAGGCCACATTCGTTCACACTCAGTTTTTATCTGTCATGTGTAATGCACCAAAACCACAGCTCCCTTTCCACATCTAGGCCTCAGAAAACTTTCCATGGTTTACCCCAGACGCTTCACATGCCCTGTTTTAATCCATTGACAGCACATTGACCCCGGTATACCACATCATTCCAATTCACTCTATTCCTTGCATGCCTTTCACTTTCCTGTATGTTCAGGCCCCGATCGCTCAAAATCTTTTTCACTCCGTCCTTCCACCTCCAATTTGGTCTCACACTTCTCCTTGTTCCTTCCACCTCAGCCACACATATCCTCTTTGTCAGTCTTTCCTCACTGATTCTCTCCATGTGACCAAACCATTTCAATACACCCTCTTCTGCTCTTTCAACCACACTCTTTTTATTACCACACATCTCTCTTACCCTTTCATTAGTTACTCATTAGTTATTCAATCAAACCACCTCACACCACAAATTGTTCTCAAACATCTCATTTCCAACAAATCCACCCTCCTCCACACAAACTCTATCAATAGCCCACGCCTCGCAACCATATAACATTGTTGGAACCACTATTCCTTCAAACATACCCAATTTTGCTCTCCGAGTTAACATTCTGGTCTTCCACACATTCTTCAATGCTCCCAGAATCTTCACCCCAACCCCCACCCTGTGATGCACTTCCGCTTCCATGGTTCCATCCGCTGTCAAATCCACTCCCAGATATCTGAAACGCTTCACTTCCTCCAGTTTTTCTCCATTCAAACTTACCTCCCAATTGACTTGTCCCTCAACCCTGCTGTACCTAATAACCTTTCTCTTATTCATATTTACTCTCAGCTCTCTTCTCTTACACACTTTACCAAACTCAGTCACCAGCTTCTGCAGTTTCTCACCCAAATCAACCACCAGGACTGTATCATCAGCAAATAACTGACTCACTTCCCAAGCCCTCTCATCCACAACAGACTGCATACTTGCCCCTCTCTCCAAAACTCTTGCATTCACCTCCCTAACAACCCCATACATAAACAAATTGAACAATCATGGAGACATCACGCACCCCTGCCGCAAACCGACATTCACTGGGAACCAATCGCTTCCTTCTCTTCCTACTCGTACACATGCCTTACATCCTCGATAAAAACTTTTCACTGCTTCTAGCAACTTGCCTCCCACACCATATATTCTTAATACCTTCCAGAGAGCATCTCTATCAAATCTATCATATGCCTTCTCCAGATCCATAAATGCTACATACAAATCCATTTGTTTTTCTAAGTATTTCTCGCATACATTCTTCAAAGCAAACACCTGATCCACACATCCTTCTACCACTTCTAAACCACACTGCTCTTCCCCAATCTGATGCTCTGTACATGCCTTCACCCTCTCAATCAATACCTTCCCATATAATTTCCTAAAAATACTCAGCAAACTTATACCTCTGTAATTTGAAGACTCACCTTTATCCCCATTGTCTTTGTACAATGGCACTATGCATGCATTCCGCCAATCCTCAGGCACTTCACCATGAGCCATACATACATTGAACATCATCACTAACCAGTCAACAACACAGTCACCCCCCTTTTTGATAAATTCCACTGCAATATCATTCGAACCCACCGCCATGCCGGCTTTCATCTTCCGCAAAGCTTTCACTACCTCTTCTCTGTTTACCAAACTGTTCTCCCTGACCCTCTCACTTTGCACACCACCTTGACCAAAATACCCTATATCTGCCACTCTATCATCTAACACATTCAACAAACCTTCAAAATATTCATTCCATCGCCTTCTCACATCACCTCCCCATTAGCCCCTTCACCAATGTTCCCATTTGTTCTCTTGTCTTACACACTTCATTTACCTCCTTCCAAAACATCTTTTTATTATATTTTATTTTATTTTGCTTTGTCGCCATCTCCCGTGTTAGTGAGGTAGCGCAAGGAAACAGACGAAAGAATGGCCCAACCCGCCCACATACACATGTATATACATACATGTCCACACACGCAAATATACATACCCATACATCTCAATGTATACATATATATACATACAGATATATACATTTATACACATGTACATAATTCATACTTTCTTCTTTCTTTCTTTTAAACTATTCGCCATTTCCCGCATTAGCGAGGTAGCGTTAAGAACAGAGGACTGGGCCTTAGAGGGAATATCCTCACCTGGCCCCCTCTGTTCCTTCTTTTGGGAAAAAAAAAAAAAAAAAAAAAAAAGATAATTCATACTGTCTGCCTTTATTCATTCCCATCGCCACCTCGCCACACATGGAATAACAACCCCCTCCCCCCTCATGTGTGCGAGGTAGCGCTAGGAAAAGACAACAAAGGCCCCATTCGTTCACACTCGGTCTCTAGCTGTCATGTAATAATGCACCGAAACCACAGCTCCCTTTCCACATCCAGGCCCCACAGAACTTTCCATGGTTTACCCCAGATGCTTCACATGCCCTGGTTCAATCCATTGACAGCACGTCGACCCCAATATACCACATTGTTCCAATTCACTCTATTCCTTGCACGCCTTTCACTCTCCTGCATGTTCAGGCCCCGATCACTCAAAATCTTTTTCACTCCATCTTTCCACCTCCAATTTGGTCTCCCACTTCTCCTCGTTCCCTCCACCTCTGACACATATATCCTCTTGGTCAATCTTTCCTCACTCATTCTCTCCATGTGACCAAACCATTTCAAAACACCCTCTTCTGCTCTCTCAACAACACTCTTTTTATTGCCACACACCTCTCTTACCCTATTATTACTTACTCAATCAAACCACCTCACACCACATATTGTCCTCAAACATTTCATTTCCAGGACATCCACCCTCCTGCACACAACTCTATCCATAGCCCACACCTCGCAACCATACAACATTGTTGGAACCACTATTCCTTCAAACATACCCATTTTTGCTTTCCGAGATAATGTTCTCGACTTCCACACATTCTTCAAGGCTCCCAGAATTTTTGCCCCCTCCCCCACCCTATGATTTACTTCTGCTTCCATGGTTCCATCCGCTGCCAAATCCACTCCCAGATATCTAAAACACTTCACTTCCTCCAGTTTTTCTCCATTCAAACTTACCTCCCAATTGACTTGACCCTCAATCCTACTGTACCTAATAACCTTGCTCTTATTCACATTTACTCTCAACTTTCTTCTTTCACACACTTTACCAGACTCAGTCACCAGCTTCTGCAGTTTCTCACATGAAGCAGCCACCAGCGCTGTATCATCAGCGAACAACAACTGACTCACTTCCCAAGCTCTCTCATCCACAACAGATTGCATACTTGCCCCTCTTTCTAAAACTCTTGCATTCACCTCCCTAACAACCCCATCCATAAACAAATTAAACAACCATGGAGACATCACACACCCCTGCCGCAAACCTACATTCACTGAGAACCAATCACTTTCCTCTCTTCCTACACGTACACGTGCCTTACATCCTCGATAAAAACTTTTCAATGCTTCTAACAACTTGCCTCCCACACCATATATTCTTAATACCTTCCACAGAGTATCTCTATCAACTGTATCATATGCCCTCTCCAGATCCATAAATGCTACATACAAATCCATTTGCTTTTCTAAGTATTTTTCACACACATTCTCTAAGGCAAACACCTGATCCACACATCCTCTACCACTTCTGAAACCACACTACTCTTCCCCAATCTGATGCTCTGTACATGCCTGCACCCTCTCAATCAATACTCTCCCATATAATTTACCAGGAATACTCAACAAACTTATACCTCTGTAATTTGAGCACTCACTCTTTTCCCCTTTGCCTTTGTACAGTGGCACTATGCAAGCATTCCGCCAATCCTCAGGCACCTCACCATGAATTATACATACATTAGATAACCTTACCAACCAGTCAACATTACATTCACCCCCTTTTTTAATAAATTCCACTGCAATACCATCCAAACCTGCTGCCTTGCCGGCTTTCATCTTCCGCAATGCTTTTACTACCTCCTATATTTACCAAATCATTTTCCCTAACCCTCTCACTTTGCACACCACCTCGACCAAAACACCCTATATCTGCCACTCTATCATCAAACATATTCAACAAACCTTCAAAATACTCACTCCATCTCCTTCTCACATCACCACTACTTGTTATCACCTCCCCATTAGCACCCTTCACTGAGGTTCCCATTTGTTCCCTTGTCTTACGCACTTTATTTACCTCCTTCCAAAACATCTTTTCTATTCTCCCTAAAATTTAAAGATACTCTCTCACCCCATCTCTCATTTGCCCTCTTTTTCACCTCTTGCATCTTTCTCTTGACCTCCTGCCTCTTTCTTTTATACATCTCCTACTCATTTGCATTATTTCCCTGCAAAAATCGTCCAAATACCTCTCTCTTCTCTTTCACTAATAATCTTACTTCTTCACCCCACCACTCACTACCCTTTCTAATCTGCCCACCTCCCACGCTTCTCATGCCACAAGCATCTTTTGTGCAAGCCATCACTGCTTCCCTAAATACGTCCCATTCCTCCCCCACTCCCCTTACGTTCTTTCCTCTCACCTTTTTCCGGTCTGCACTCAGTCTCTCTTGGTACTTCCTCACACAAGTCTCCTTCCCAAGCTCACTTCCTCTCACCAATCTCTTCACCCCCACATTTTTTCTTTTCTAAAAACCTCTACAAATCTTCACCTTCACCTCCTCAAGATAATGATCAGACATCCCTCCAGTTGCCCCTTTCAGCACATTAACATCTAAAAGTCTCTCTTTCACGTGCCTATCAATTAAAACGTAATCCAATAACGCTCTCTGGCCATCTCTCCTACTTACATATGAATACTTATTTATATCTCTCTTTTTAAACCAGGTATTCCCAATCACCAGTCCTTTTTCAGCACACAAATCTACAAGCTCTTCACCATTTCCATTTACAACACTGAACTCCCCATATACACATATATATACATAACAGCCCATACACAAACATATACATACACATACGTAACATACACACATATACATACATATACATACACAGACATATACATATATATGTATGTACATATTCATACTTACTTGCCTCCAATCCATTCCAGGCACCGCCCGTCCCACAGGAAACAGCATCACTACCCCCTGCTTTAGTGAGGTAGTGCCAGGAAAACAGACAAAAAGGCCACATTTGTTCACAGTCAGTCTCTCCATTTCATGTCTAATGCACTGAAACCACAGTTCCCTGTCCATAACCAGGTCCCACAGACCTTTCCATGGTTTACCCCAGACATTTCACATGCCCTGGTTCAGCCCATTGACAGCATGTCAACCCTGGTATACCACATTCTTCCAAAATACTCTATTCCTTGCACACCTCTCACCCTCCTGTATGTTTAGGCCCCAATCCTCAGGCAATTCATCATGAACTATACATACATTGAATATCCTCACGAACCAGTCAGCAACAGAGTCGCCCACTTTTTCAGTAGATTCCACTGCAGTACCATCCAAACCCGCCACCTTGCCAGCTTTCATCTTCCGCAAAGCTTTCACTCCCTCTTCTCTGTTTACCAAACCATTCCCCCAGAGTATATGGTGTGGTAGGTGAGTTGCTAGAAGCAGTGAAAAGTTTGTATCGAGGACATAAGGCATGTGTATGAGTAGGAAGAGAGGAAAATGATTGGTTCCCAGTGAATGTTGGTTTGCGACAGAGGTGTGTGATGTCTCCATGGTTGTTTAATTTGTTTATGGATGGGTTTGTTAGGGAGGTGAATGCAAGAGTTTTGGAGAGAGGGCTAAGTATGCAGTCTGTTGTGGATGAGAGGGCTTGGGAAGTGAGTCATTGTTGTCCACTGATGATACAGCACTGGTGGCTGATTCGGGTGAGAAACTGCAGAAGCTGGTGACTGAGTGTGGTAAAGTGTGTGAAAGAAGAAAGCTGAGAGTAAATGTGAATAAGAGCAAGGTTATTAGGTTCAGTAGGGTTAAGGGCAATTAAATTGGGAGGTAAGTTTAAATGGAGAAAAACTGGAGGAAGTGAAGTGTTTTAGATATCTGGGAGTGGATTTAGTAGCGAATGGAACCATGGAAGCAGAAGTGAGTTACAAGGTGGGGGAGGGGGCAAAGGTTCTGGGAGCGCTGAAGAATGTGTGGAACCCACCCACATGCACGTGTATATACATACATGTCCACACACGCACATATACATACCTATACATTTCAACGTATATATATATATATATATATATATATATATATATATATATATATATATATATATATATATACATACGTAGACATATACATATATACACATGTACATAGTTCATACTTGCTGCCTTTATTCATTCTTGTCGCAACCCCGCCACCAATGAAATGACACCCCCTCCTCCCCCTGCATGCCTGCAAGGTAGCTCTAGGAAAAGACAACAAAGGCCACATTCGTTCCCACTCGGTCTCTAGCTGTCATGTATAATGCACCGAAACCACAGCTCCCTTTCCACATCCAGGCCCCACAGAACTTTCCATGGTTTACCCCAGACACTTCACAAGCCCTGGTTCAATCCATTGACAGCATGTCGACCCCACTACACCACATCGTTCTAATTCACTCTATTCCTTGCACACCTTTCACCCTCCTGGATGTACAGGCCCCGATCACTCAAAATCTTTTTCACTCCATCTTTCCACCTCCAATTTGGTCTCCCACTTCTCCTCGTTCCCTCCACCTCTGACACATATATTGTCTTTGTCAATCTTTCCTCACTCATTCTCTCCATGTGACCAAACCATTTCAATACACCCTCTTCTGCTCTCAACCACACTTTTTTTATTACCACACATCTTTCTCACCCTTTCATTACTTACCCAATCAAACTGCCTCACATCACGTATTATCTTCAAACATCTCATTTCCAGGACATCCACCCTCCTGCACACAACTCTATCCATAGCCCACACCTCGCAACCATACAACATTGTTGGAACCACTATTCCTTCAAACATACCCATTTTTGCTTTCCGAGATAATGTTCTCGACTTCCACACATTCTTCAAGGCTCCCAGAATTTTTGCCCCCTCCCCCACCCTATGTTTACTTCGCTCCATGGTTCCATCCGCTGCCAAATCCACTCCCAGATATCTAAAACACTTCACTTCCTCCAGTTTTTCTCCATTCAAACTTACCTCCCAATTGACTTGACCCTCAATCCTACTGTACCTAATAACCTTGCTCTTATTCACATTTACTCTCAACTTTCTTCTTTCACACACTTTACCAAACTCAGTCACCAGCTTCTGCAGTTTCTCACATGAAGCAGCCACCAGCGCTGTATCATCAGCGAACAACAACTGACTCACTTCCCAAGCTCTCTCATCCACAACAGATTGCATACTTGCCCCTCTTTCTAAAACTCTTGCATTCACCTCCCTAACAACCCCATCCATAAACAAATTAAACAACCATGGAGACATCACACACCCCTGCCGCAAACCTACATTCACTGAGAACCAATCACTTTCCTCTCTTCCTACGCGTACACGTGCCTTACATCCTCGATAAAAACTTTTCACTGCTTCTAACAACTTGCCTCCCACACCATATATTCTTAATACCTTCCACAGAGTATCTCTATCAACTGTATCATATGCCCTCTCCAGATCCATAAATGCTACATACAAATCCATTTGCTTTTCTAAGTATTTTTCACACACATTCTCTAAGGCAAACACCTGATCCACACATCCTCTACCACTTCTGAAACCACACTACTCTTCCCCAATCTGATGCTCTGTACATGCCTGCACCCTCTCAATCAATACTCTCCCATATAATTTACCAGGAATACTCAACAAACTTATACCTCTGTAATTTGAGCACTCACTCTTTTCCCCTTTGCCTTTGTACAGTGGCACTATGCAAGCATTCCGCCAATCCTCAGGCACCTCACCATGAATTTATACATACATTAGATAACCTTACCAACCAGTCAACATTACATTCACCCCCTTTTTTAATAAATTCCACTGCAATACCATCCAAACCTGCTGCCTTGCCGGCTTTCATCTTCCGCAATGCTTTTACTACCTCCTATATTTACCAAATCATTTTCCCTAACCCTCTCACTTTGCACACCACCTCGACCAAAACACCCTATATCTGCCACTCTATCATCAAACATATTCAACAAACCTTTAAAATACTCACTCCATCTCCTTCTCACATCACCACTACTTGTTATCACCTCCCCATTAGCACCCTTCACTGAGGTTCCCATTTGTTCCCTTGTCTTACGCACTTTATTTACCTCCTTCCAAAACATCTTTTCTATTCTCCCTAAAATTTAAAGATACTCTCTCACCCCCAACTCTCATTTGCCCCTCTTTTCACCTCTTGCATCTTTCTCTTGACCTCCTGCCTCTTTCTTTTATACATCTCCTACTCCATTTGCATTATTTCCCTGCAAAAATCGTCCAAATACCTCTCTCTTCTCTTTCACTAATAATCTTACTTCTTCACCCCACCACTCACTACCCTTTCTAATCTGCCCACCTCCACGCTTCTCATGCCACAAGCATCTTTTGTGCAAGCCATCACTGCTTCCCTAAATACGTCCCATTCCTCCCCCACTCCCCTTACGTTCTTTCCTCTCACCTTTTTCCGGTCTGCACTCAGTCTCTCTTGGTACTTCCTCACACAAGTCTCCTTCCCAAGCTCACTTCCTCTCACCAATCTCTTCACCCCCACATTTTTTCTTTTCTAAAAACCTCTACAAATCTTCACCTTCACCTCCTCAAGATAATGATCAGACATCCCTCCAGTTGCCCCTTTCAGCACATTAACATCTAAAAGTCTCTCTTTCACGTGCCTATCAATTAAAACGTAATCCAATAACGCTCTCTGGCCATCTCTCCTACTTACATATGAATACTTATTTATATCTCTCTTTTTAAACCAGGTATTCCCAATCACCAGTCCTTTTTCAGCACACAAATCTACAAGCTCTTCACCATTTCCATTTACAACACTGAACTCCCCATATACACATATATATACATAACAGCCCATACACAAACATATACATACACATACGTAACATACACACATATACATACATATACATACACAGACATATACATATATATGTATGTACATATTCATACTTACTTGCCTCCAATCCATTCCAGGCACCGCCCGTCCCACAGGAAACAGCATCACTACCCCCTGCTTTAGTGAGGTAGTGCCAGGAAAACAGACAAAAAGGCCACATTTGTTCACAGTCAGTCTCTCCATTTCATGTCTAATGCACTGAAACCACAGTTCCCTGTCCATAACCAGGTCCCACAGACCTTTCCATGGTTTACCCCAGACATTTCACATGCCCTGGTTCAGCCCATTGACAGCATGTCAACCCTGGTATACCACATTCTTCCAAAATACTCTATTCCTTGCACACCTCTCACCCTCCTGTATGTTTAGGCCCCAATCCTCAGGCAATTCATCATGAACTATACATACATTGAATATCCTCACGAACCAGTCAGCAACAGAGTCGCCCACTTTTTCAGTAGATTCCACTGCAGTACCATCCAAACCCGCCACCTTGCCAGCTTTCATCTTCCGCAAAGCTTTTCACTCCCTCTTCTCTGTTTACCAAACCATTCCCCCAGAGTATATGGTGTGGTAGGTGAGTTGCTAGAAGCAGTGAAAAGTTTGTATCGAGGACATAAGGCATGTGTATGAGTAGGAAGAGAGGAAAATGATTGGTTCCCAGTGAATGTTGGTTTGCGACAGAGGTGTGTGATGTCTCCATGGTTGTTTAATTTGTTTATGGATGGGTTTGTTAGGGAGGTGAATGCAAGAGTTTTGGAGAGAGGGCTAAGTATGCAGTCTGTTGTGGATGAGAGGGCTTGGGAAGTGAGTCATTGTTGTCCACTGATGATACGGCACTGGTGGCTGATTCGGGTGAGAAACTGCAGAAGCTGGTGACTGAGTGTGGTAGAGTGTGTGAAAGAAGAAAGCTGAGAGTAAATGTGAATAAGAGCAAGGTTATTAGGTTCAGTAGGGTTAGGGGCAATTAAATTGGGAGGTAAGTTTAAATGGAGAAAAACTGGAGGAAGTGAAGTGTTTTAGATATCTGGGAGTGGATTAGTAGCGAATGGAACCATGGAAGCAGAAGTGAGTTACAAGGTGGGGGAGGGGGCAAAGGTTCTGGGAGCGCTGAAGAATGTGTGGAACCCACCCACATGCACGTGTATATACATACATGTCCACACACGCACATATACATACCTATACATTTCAACGTATATATATATATATATATATATATATATATATATATATATATATATATATATATATATATATATATATACATACGTAGACATATACATATATACACATGTACATAGTTCATACTTGCTGCCTTTATTCATTCTTGTCGCAACCCCGCCACCAATGAAATGACACCCCCTCCTCCCCCTGCATGCCTGCAAGGTAGCTCTAGGAAAAGACAACAAAGGCCACATTCGTTCCCACTCGGTCTCTAGCTGTCATGTATAATGCACCGAAACCACAGCTCCCTTTCCACATCCAGGCCCCACAGAACTTTCCATGGTTTACCCCAGACACTTCACAAGCCCTGGTTCAATCCATTGACAGCATGTCGACCCCACTACACCACATCGTTCTAATTCACTCTATTCCTTGCACACCTTTCACCCTCCTGGATGTACAGGCCCCGATCACTCAAAATCTTTTTCACTCCATCTTTCCACCTCCAATTTGGTCTCCCACTTCTCCTCGTTCCCTCCACCTCTGACACATATATTGTCTTTGTCAATCTTTCCTCACTCATTCTCTCCATGTGACCAAACCATTTCAATACACCCTCTTCTGCTCTCTCAACCACACTTTTTTTATTACCACACATCTTTCTCACCCTTTCATTACTTACCCAATCAAACTGCCTCACATCACGTATTATCTTCAAACATCTCATTTCCAACACATCCACCCTCCTCTGCACAACCCCATCTATAGCATATAACATTGTTGCAACCACTATTCCTTCAAACATACCCATTTTTGCTTTCTGAGATAATGTTCTCACCTTCTACACCTTGCTAATGCGGGAGACAGCGACAAAGTATACTAAATGAATAAATAGATATGTGTATATGAGTGGATGGGCCATTCTTTGTTCCCTGGCACCACCTCACTGATGCGGGAAATGGCGATCAAGTATAATAGAAATAGATTTATGTATATGAAGGTGAAATCGCACCAGTAGGAGTTCATACAGTTTTATTTCATGTAATTTTTCTCTACATGTAGCACAACATGGTTCATGGAGACAATCCACCTCATTTTGTGCCAATACCTAACAAATTTATTTAGATCCCAACATCACATTTAAGTACTGCCGTCCATCACCAATCAGTACAGACCAACCACTGTCTGCTTTGTCTGGTAGTACCCATTAAAAGGCAGAGTGATTAAGGGGGAGGTCACGTGGTTGGGGTTTATTGAAGTTACGTTAACAGTTAAAGGCATGTACAAATATTTGGTTATTTATTGTGTTGTGGTTAATATCAAGGAATCAGACAATTCACATTTCCTTTGCAGGTTTTACAAGGGTACAGTGCCACGCCTTAGTCGTGTCTGTTTAGATGTGGCCATTACCTTCATGATATATGACAGCTTTATGGAACTCTTCAACAAAGTCTGGAAGTAAAGAAATCTTTGGAAGTGTATATGCACAATAACATCAATGATAAAACAACTGCAGTAACTTCATTATGAAAATTATTGTTTCACATGATAAGATACAACATATGAGTCAGAAATAGTTATTTTTATTGAGTCTGAGCTTTTGAAGAAACTTCATGCAGCAAAACCTTTATGGTACTAACACATAGCTCTGAGGTTCTTTAATTGTTAATTAGACAAAATGTAAGTGTAGGGGTCATTCATTAAAAATAGATTGCACATTATTCAAAATTATTTTTAGGATGGTTATGCTTTGATTACATATGCTGTTCAATAATCATAGCTTTGCTTGCTTAATTTTCACTTGATTTTCTTTGTATGTTGGAAGTGCCATAAGTACTGTAGATGAATCTGTGTTTGCACAATAATATATAGGAAGGTACAAAAAGACTTGGGAAATGACATATAAGAGTCTTTATAAAGTATATGATAAATGCTTTTTTTGTGTATGCTTTAATATTGTTTACTGGATTCACAGATTTTACTTGACATGTAAGGGGACCATATTATTTCTAAGCATTCCAAATGTTCATTCTTTCCCAACTTAATGCCATGCCCCAGGAGTGGTTACAGTGAAGGAATAGTGTTTATAAATATTCCTACATCTCTTATATTAGTTCTTACAAATTATTTTAAGTTGTATATTTGATAATCATTATTCTTCATGGATCAGCAAATTCAAACCATCATTTTTGGAATTTCTTGTATGAAAGATGCCTCCTTTTCCTCCTTTTTTTTTTATCTATAATGCTCCTTTTAGACTTCTCTTCTTTTAGTATTTTCAATTTCCCCACACAGTGGTTAAAGCTTTGGATTCTTGTCCATGTCACATCTGTTGCATTCGCTGTTTATGGTCATTAAGTTTCAGAAAAGGGTGGGGATTATTATTTGTCAGGGGTTTATGCACCAAATTATAGCAGTGGTACTCTGTGTTTTTATATGTTTGTATAAGTTTTGTTGTCTAGCTTTGTTACACTGGCCTGTAAATCCTAAACTCTTTTTCTAAGATTGCTTATATGTCAGAGACATAATCATTTTCTCTTTTTCATAGAATTTATTAAGGCTTACATTTGTCAGTTTCTTTCATCATGCTTGAGGTTCCAACCAATTATTTTTGGGAATTTTGTTATATACAACAATAGATATTTGCTAGTCTTTTATTTCATTTGCAGTATATAATCTGTGAATATTTTTCTCTCATTTTACTGGTATTTCCCAAAGGTTGCATACAATTTCTTTTTTTTTTTTCCTCTTCTTAATGTCTCAGCTTCTTACTTGTTGATGATTTATACCTGCTAAATATTCTAAAACTTGATAGTTCTCAAAGACATGTATTTTAGTTTCATTTTAGTCATTTGTTTACAGAGGATTACAAAGGCTTAGTTAAGGTTTACTTTGAAATCAGTTTTACCTCATACTTGTACTAATTCCAACCTAATTTTATTTTATATTTTTAGCCTATTGGAAAAATGTACTTTCCATTTATTTTTTCAGCAAAAATTTTGGTGGATTTTTTTATGATGAAGTTAAAGTGTATGTTCTTGTTAGTTTCTCCTGTAATTGTTGAAAGCCCACAGCCATATTCTCAGGGTTCCATATGAAAAGGCAATATATTTATCAGAATTTTCATATCAAGCGTTTTTTGAGATCTTAAAGTTAGTTTAATGATTTCTTTTTGTGAGTGTTTGTGTCACAGATGTGTGCTTCTAAATATATTCTAATTTTGTCCATAACTTTTATTATACAACCCCAGAATCCCTTATATGGGACTTCTGCAGCTTTAAGGCTGTATTCCATTCAGGAATAGGGAAATGATAGTCTCCTTTGGAGTAATAAGTTCCATCATGAGATTGTACTCCTTTTCACTTGCAGGTGGAATTCAGCAAGTATAAGAAAGCTGCAAACCATACAAAACAGAGCACTCAGAACAATCACTGGCTGCTTAGCAACTGCAAACACTCAACAACTTCAATGAAACAAAGATCCTCCATATACAGTCCCAACTCAGTATGCTTGGCACTTACAACAGCATTAGACTCTTCCCATCTAAAGCTCTCCATAACTAACCCACACCCAAAGTAGAAATAAAAGACCACACCTTATAAGATCAGCCCTCCTCACATCACATATTCTCAGACATTTAATTTTCAACACATTCATCTTCTTTTGTTCTTGTGCTTCTAGCTTAAGACTACCATGCAATGCGGTTGGGACTATTTTACTTTCATACATATCCATCTTTGCCATGACAGACAGTGATCACCCAGACGAGGCCTATCCTATTTTGTATGTAACATTTTGTCTTCATTAAATTATTTTCTTAAGCAGTTAAAGATCCTGAAAAAGCAGAGATTTCATATGATGGTCTCAGTTTTAGTTGATTAGCCAGTTTACTTTTCATATATGAGAGCCATATCACTAAACATGTAGATTTTATTTTTAAGAGATGCAATACTTTGCTTAGATTATTGCAGTAGACCAAAAGAAAATTGAAATGATTGATTTTCCTTGTTCCTGTTGCCTTTGTGAATATGTTGTTTGTTGGACACAGTTTTGTAAATCAAGTGTTGAATACACTATTATCATATCACCTGTGTAGCATTGTAGACATTGGTGGTATCTTACTTGAAATGGAAGACAGAGTAATTAGGACAGATGAACTTATGCACTGCTTTTGTTTCCATGAACTTGACTGTTGATTATGATATGAGTAAAATGTGTTTTCAAGAATACTAGTGGTCTTGTTGTATCTTATGTGTTCGTTTTATGACTTAACATATTTGAAGAATTCCTTAGAAGTATCTAATAGTGGATAGATTTTCCCAAGTTGATGAACTGGTACTACAGACTTATGATACAAATACACAGATGTATACAGATATACACATGTATGTATTCATACTTGCTTGCCTTCATCCATTCCCAGAGCCACTCTACCCAACAGGAAACAGCATCACCACCCCCTGCACCAGCATGGTAGCTCCAGGAAAACAGACAAAAAAGGCCACATCCATTTACACTCAGCATCTACCTGTCATGTGTAATGCACTGAAGTCACAGTTCCCTATCCACATCCAGGCTTCACAGACCTTTCCAAGGTTTACCCCAGACATTTCACATGCCTTGATTCAGTCTATTGACAGCACACAACACACACACACACACACACACACACACACACACACACACACATATATATATATATATATATATTTTTTTTTTTTTATACTTTGTCGCTGTCTCCCGCGTTTGCGAGGTAGCGCAAGGAAACAGACGAAAGAAATGGCCCAACCCCCCCCCCATACACATGTATATACATACGTCCACACACGCAAATATACATACCTACACAGCTTTCCATGGTTTACCCCAGACGCTTCACATGCCTTGATTCAATCCACTGACAGCACGTCAACCCCGGTATACCACATCGCTCCAATTCACTCTATTCCTTTCCCTCCTTTCACCCTCCTGCATGTTCAGGCCCCGATCACACAAAATCTTTTTCACTCCATCTTTCCACCTCCAATTTGGTCTCCCTCTTCTCCTTGCTCCCTCCACCTCCGACACATATATCCTCTTGGTCAATCTTTCCTCACTCATCCTCTCCATGTGCCCAAACCACTTCAAAACACCCTCTTCTGCTCTCTCAACCACGCTCTTTTTATTTCCACACATCTCTCTTACCCTTGCGTTACTCACTCAATCAAACCACCTCACACCACACATTGTCCTCAAACATCTCATTTCCAGCACATCCATCCTCCTGCGCACAACTCTATCCATAGCCCACGCCTCGCAACCATACAACATTGTTGGAACCACTATTCCTTCAAACATACCCATTTTTGCTTTCCGAGATAATGTTCTCGACTTCCACACATTCTTCAAGGCCCCCAGAATTTTCGCCCCCTCCCCCACCCTATGATCCACTTCCGCTTCCATGGTTCCATCTGCTGCCAGATCCACTCCCAGATATCTAAAACACTTCACTTCCTCCAGTTTTTCTCCATTCAAACTCACCTCCCAATTGACTTGACCCTCAACCCTACTGTACCTAATAACCTTGCTCTTAATCACATTTACTCTTAACTTTCTTCTTCCACACACTTTACCAAACTCAGTCACCAGCTTCTGCAGTTTCTCACATGAATCAGCCACCAGCGCTGTATCATCAGCGAACAACAACTGACTCACTTCCCAAGCTCTCTCATCCCCAACAGACTTCATACTTGCCCCTCTTTCCAAAACTCTTGCATTTACCTCCCTAACAACCCCATCCATAAACAAATTAAACAACCATTGAGACATCACACACCCCTGCCGCAAACCTACATTCACTGAGAACCAATCACTTTCCTCTCTTCCTACACGTACACATGCCTTACATCCTCGATAAAAACTTTTCACTGCTTCTAACAACTTTCCTCCCACACCATATATTCTTAATACCTTCCACAGAGCATCTCTATCAACTCTATCATATGCCTTCTCCAGATCCATAAATGCTACATACAAATCCATTTGCTTTTCTAAGTATTTCTCACATACATTCTTCAAAGCAAACACCTGATCCACACATCCTCTACCACTTCTGAAACCACACTGCTCTTCCCCAATCTGATGCTCTGTACATGCCTTCACCCTCTCAATCAATACCCTCCCATATAATTTACCAGGAATACTCAACAAACTTATACCTCTGTAATTTGAGCACTCACTCTTATCCCCTTTGCCTTTGTACAATGGCACTATGCACGCATTCCGCCAATCCTCAGGCACCTCACCATGAGTCATACATACATTAAATAACCTTACCAACCTGTCAACAATACAGTCACCCCCTTTTTTAATAAATTCCACTGCAATACCATCCAAACCTGATGCCTTGCCGGCTTTCATCTTCCGCAAAGCTTTTACTACCTCTTCTCTGTTTACCAAATCATTTTCCCTAACCCTCTCACTTTGCACACCACCTCGACCAAAACACCCTATATCTGCCACTCTATCATCAAACACATTCAACAAACCTTCAAAATACTCACTCCATCTCCTTCTCACATCACCACTACTTGTTTTCACCTCCCCATTTGCGCCCTTCACTGAAGTTCCCATTTGCTCCCTTGTCTTACGCACTTTATTTACCTCTTTCCAGAACATCTTTTTATTCTCCCTAAAATTTAATGATACTCTCTCACCCCAACTCTCATTTGCCCTTTTTTTCACCTCTTGCACCTTTCTCTTGACCTCCTGTCTCTTTCTTTTATACAACTCCCACTCAATTGCATTCTTTCCCTGCAAAAATTGTCCAAATGCCTCTCTCTTCTCTTTCACTAATACATATATATATATATATATATATATATATTTTTTTTTTTTTTTTTTTTATACTTTGTCGCTGTCTCCCGCGTTTGCGAGGTAGCGCAAGGAAACAGACGAAAGAAATGGCCCAACCCCCCCCCCCATACACATGGACATACACACGTCCACACACGCAAATATACATACCTACACAGCTTTCCATGGTTTACCCCAGACGCTTCACATGCCTTGATTCAATCCACTGACAGCACGTCAACCCCGGTATACCACATCGCTCCAATTCACTCTATTCCTTGCCCTCCTTTCACCCTCCTGCATGTTCAGGCCCCGATCACACAAAATCTTTTTCACTCCATCTTTCCACCTCCAATTTGGTCTCCCTCTCCTCGTTCCCTCCACCTCCGACACATATATCCTCTTGGTCAATCTTTCCTCACTCATTCTCTCCATGTGCCCAAACCATTTCAAAACACCCTCTTCTGCTCTCTCAACCACGCTCTTTTTATTTCCACACATCTCTCTTACCCTTATGTTACTTACTCGATCAAACCACCTCACACCACACATTTTCCTCAAACATCTCATTTCCAGCACATCCATCCTCCTGCGCACATCTCTATCCATAGCCCACGCCTCGCAACCATACAACATCGTTGGAACCACTATTCCTTCAAACATACCCATTTTTGCTTTCCGAGATAATGTTCTCGACTTCCACACATTCTTCAGGGCCCCCAGAATGTTCGCCCCCTCCCCCACCCTATGATCCACTTCCGCTTCCATGGTTCCATCCGCTGCCAGATCCACTCCCAGATATCTAAAACACTTCACTTCCTCCAGTTTTTCTCCATTCAAACTCACCTCCCAATTGACTTGACCCTCAACCCTACTGTACCTAATAACCTTGCTCTTATTCACATTTACTCTTAACTTTCTTTTTCCACACACACATATATATATATATATATATATATATATATATATATATATATATATATATATATATATATATATATTTTTTTTTTTTTTTTTTTTTATACTTTGTCGCTGTCTCCCGCGTTTGCGAGGTAGCGCAAGGAAACAGACGAAAGAAATGGCCCAACCCCCCCCCAATACACATGTATATACATACATCCACACACGCAAATATACATACCTACACAGCTTTCCACGGTTTACCCCAGACGCTTCACATGCCTTGATTCAATCCACTGACAGCACGTCAACCCCGGTATACCACATCGCTCCAATTCACTCTATTCCTTGCCCTCCTTTCACCCTCCTGCATGTTCAGGCCCCGATCACACAAAATCATTTTCACTCCATCTTTCCACCTCCAATTTGGTCTCCCTCTTCTCCTCGTTCCCTCCACCTCCGACACATATGTCCTCTTGGTCAATCTTTCCTCACTCATTCTCTCCATGTGCCCAAACCACTTCAAAACACCCTCTTCTGCTCTCTCAACCACGCTCTTTTTATTTCCACACATCTCTCTTACCCTTACGTTACTCACTCGATCAAACCACCTCACACCACACATTGTCCTCAAACATCTCATTTCCAGCACATCCATCCTCCTGCGCACAACTCTATCCATAGCCCACGCCTCGCAACCATACAACATTGTTGGAACCACTATTCCTTCAAACATACCCATTTTTGCTTTCCGAGATAATGTTCTCGACTTCCACACATTCTTCAGGGCCCCCAGAATGTTCGCCCCCTCCCCCACCCTATGATCCACTTCCGCTTCCATGGTTCCATCCGCTGCCAGATCCACTCCCAGATATCTAAAACACTTCACTTCCTCCAGTTTTTCTCCATTCAAACTCACCTCCCAATTGACTTGACCCTCAACCCTACTGTACCTAATAGCCTTGCTCTTATTCACATTTACTCTTAACTTTCTTCTTCCACACACTTTACCAAACTCAGTCACCAGCTTCTGCAGTTTCTCACATGAATCAGCCACCAGCGCTGTATCATCAGCGAACAACAACTGACTCACTTCCCAAGCTCTCTCATCCCCAACAGACTTCATACTTGCCCCTCTTTCCAAAACTCTTGCATTTACCTCCCTAACAACCCCATCCATAAACAAATTAAACAACCATGGAGACATCACACACCCCTGCCGCAAACCTACATTCACTGAGAACCAATCACTTTCCTCTCTTCCTACACGTACACATGCCTTACATCCTCGATAAAAACTTTTCACTGCTTCTAACAACTTGCCTCCCACACCATATATTCTTAATACCTTCCACAGAGCATCTCTATCAACTCTATCATATGCCTTCTCCAGATCCATAAATGCTACATACAAATCCATTTGCTTTTCTAAGTATTTCTCACATACATTCTTCAAAGCAAACACCTGATCCACACATCCTCTACGACTTCTGAAACCACACTGCTCTTCCCCAATCTGATGCTCTGTACATGCCTTCACCCTCTCAATCAATACCCTCCCATATAATTTACCAGGAATACTCAACAAACTTATACCTCTGTAATTTGAGCACTCACTCTTATCCCCTTTGCCTTTGTGCAATGGCACTATGCACGCATTCCGCCAATCCTCAGGCACCTCACCATGAGTCATACATACATTAAATAACCTTACCAACCAGTCAACAATACAGTCACCCCCTTTTTTAATAAATTCCACTGCAATACCATCCAAACCTGCTGCCTTGCCGGCTTTCATCTTTCGCAAAGCTTTCACTACCTCTTCTCTGTTTACCAAATAATTCATATATATATATATATTTTTTTTTTTTTTTTTTTCTTTTTTTTTTGCCGCTGTCTCCCGCATTTGTGAGGTAGCGCAAGGAAACAGACAAAAGAAATGGCCCAACCCACCCCCATACACATGCCTTGATTCAATCCACTGACAGCACGTCAACCCCGGTATACCACATCGCTCCAATTCACTCTATTCTTTGCCCTCCTTTCACCCTCCTGCATGTTTAGGCCCCGATCACACAAAATCTTTTTCACTCCATCTTTCCACCTCCAATTTGGTCTCCCTCTTCTCCTCGTTCCCTCCACCTCCGACACATACATCCTCTTGGTCAATCTTTCCTCACTCATTCTCTCCATGTGACCAAACCATTTCAAAACACCCTCTTCTGCTCTCTCAACCACGCTCTTTTTATTTCCACACATCTCTCTTACCCTTACGTTACTTACTCGATCAAACCACCTCACACCACACATTGTCCTCAAACATCTCATTTCCAGCACATCCATCCTCCTGCGCACAACTCTATCCATAGTCCACGCCTCGCAACCATACAACATTGTTGGAACCACTATTCCTTCAAACATACCCATTTTTGCTTTCCGAGATAATGTTCTCGACTTCCACACATTCTTCAAGGCTCCCAGAATTTTCGCCCCCTCCCCCACCCTATGATCCACTTCCGCTTCCATGGTTCCATCCGCTGCCTGATCCACTCCCAGATATCTAAAACACTTCACTTCCTCCAGTTTTTCTCCATTCAAACTCACCTCCCAATTGAATTGACCCTCAACCCTACTGTACCTAATAACCTTGCTCTTATTCACATTTACTCTTAACTTTCTTCTTTCACACACTTTACCAAATTCAGTCACCAGCTTCTGCAGTTTCTCACATGAATCAGCCACCAGTGCTGTATCATCAGCGAACAACAACTGACTCACTTCCCAAGCTCTCTCATCCCCAACAGACCTCATACTTGCCCCTCTTTCCAAAACTCTTGCATTCACCTCCCTAACAACCCCATCCATAAACAAATTAAACAACCATGGAGACATCACACACCCCTGCCGCAAACCTACATTCACTGAGAACCAATCACTTTCCTCTCTTCCTACACGTACACATGCCTTACATCCTCGATAAAAACTTTTCACTGCTTCTAACAACTTTCCTCCCACACCATATATTCTTAATACCTTCCACAGAGCATCTCTATCAACTCTATCATATGCCTTCTCCAGATCCATAAATGCTACATACAAATCCATTTGCTTTTCTAAGTATTTCTCACATACATTCTTCAAAGCAAACACCTGATCCATACATCCTCTACCACTTCTGAAACCACACTGCTCTTCCCTAATCTGATGCTCTGTACATGCCTTCACCCTCTCAATCAATACCCTCCCATATAATTTACCAGGAATACTCAACAAACTTATACCTCTGTAATTTGAGCACGCACTCTTATCCCCTTTGCCTTTGTACAATGGCACTATGCACACATTCCGCCAATCCTCAGGCACCTCACCATGTGTCATACATACATTAAATAACCTTACCAACCAGTCAACAATACAGTCACCCCCTTTTTTAATAAATTCCACTGCAATACCATCCAAACCATATATATATATATATATATCTTTCTTTTCTTCTTTTAAACTATTCGCCATTTCCCGCATTAGCGAGGTAGCATTAAGAACAGAGGACTGGGCCTTTGAGGGAATACCCTCACCTGGCCCAATTCTCTGTTCCTTCTTTTGGAAATTAAAAAAAAAAACGAGAGGGGAGTATTTCCAGCCCCCCGCTCCCTCCCCTTTTAGTCGCCTTCTACGACACGCAGGGAATACGTGGGAAGTATTCTTAATCCCCTATCCCCAGGGATAATATATATTTTTTTTTTTTTTTTTTTTTTTTTTTTTATACTTTGTCGCTGTCTCCCGCGTTTGCGAGGTAGCGCGAGGAAACAGACGAAAGAAATGGCCCAACCCCCATACACACGTACATACACACGTCCACACACGCAAATATACATACCTACACAGCTTTCCATGGTTTACCCCAGACGCTTCACATGCCTTGATTCAATCCACTGACAGCACGTCAACCCCTGTATACCACATCGCTCCAATTCACTCTATTCCTTGCCCTCCTTTCACCCTCCTGCATGTTCAGGCCCCGATCACACAAAATCTTTTTCACTCCATCTTTCCACCTCCAATTTGGTCTCCCTCTTCTCCTCGTTCCCTCCACCTCCGACACATATATCCTCTTGGTCAATCTTTCCTCACTCATTCTCTCCATGTGCCCAAACCATTTCAAAACACCCTCTTCTGCTCTCTCAACCACGCTCTTTTTATTTCCACACATCTCTCTTACCCTTACGTTACTTACTCGATCAAACCACCTCACACCACACATTGTCCTCAAACATCTCATTTCCAGCACATCCATCCTCCTGCGCACAACTCTATCCATAGCCCACGCCTCGCAACCATACAACATTGTTGGAACCACTATTCCTTCAAACATACCCATTTTTGCTTTCCGAGATAATGTTCTCGACTTCCACACATTTTTCAAGGCTCCCAAAATTTTCGCCCCCTCCCCCACCCTATGATCCACTTCCGCTTCCATGGTTCCATCCGCTGACAGATCCACTCCCAGATATCTAAAACACTTCACTTCCTCCAGTTTTTCTCCATTCAAACTCACCTCCCAATTGACTTGACCCTCAACCCTACTGTACCTAATAACCTTGCTCTTATTCACATTTACTCTTAATATATATATATATATATATATATATATATATATATATATATATATATATATATATATATATATATATATATGAGTGAGGAAAGATTGAGAAAGAGGATATATGTGTCAGAGGTGGAGGGAACAAGGAGAAGTGGGAGGCCAAATTGGAGGTGGAAAGATGGAGTGAAAAAGATTTTGAGTGATCGGGGCTTGAACATGCAGGAGGGTGAAAGGCGTGCAAGAAATAGAGTGAATTGGAACAATGTGGTATACCGGGGCCGATGTGCTGTCAATGGATTGAACCAGGGCATGTGAAGTGTGTGGGGTAAACCATGGAAAGTTTTGTGGGGCCTGGATGTGGAAAGGGAGCTGTGGTTTCGGTGCATTATACATGACAGCTAAAGACTGAGTGTGAACGAATGTGGCTGTTGTCTTTTCCTAGCGCTACCTTGCGTGCATGGGGGGTGAGGGGGTTGTCATTTCATGTGTGGCGGGTGGCAACGGAAATGAATAAAGGCAGCAAGTATGAATTATGTACATGTGTATATATGTATATGTCTGTGTATGTTTTTTTTTTTTTTTTTTTTTAAACTATTCGCCATTTCCCGCATTAGCGAGGTAGCGCTAAGAACAGAGGACTGGGCCTTTTTTGGAATATCCTCACCTGGCCCCCCTCTGTTCCTTCTTTTGGAAAATTTAAAAAAAAAACGAGAGGGGAGGAATTCCAGCCCCCCGCTCCCTCCCCTTTTAGTCGCCTTCTACGACACGCAGGGAATACGTGGGAAGTATTCTTAAACCCCTATCCCCAGGGATGTCTGTGTATGTATATGTATGTATACATTGAAATGTATAGGTATGTATATATGTGTGTGTGTGTGGACATGCATGTATATACATGTTTATGTGGGTGGGTTGGGCCATTCTTTCGTCTGTTTCCTTGCGCTACCTTGCTAACACGGGAGACAGCGACAAAGTATGATAAACAGATAGAAATATATTTCCTTGGCAAGAGAATATAGTTTCAAATCTTTGCTGGTGGGGGTTAATATGTTCTATGGATGTGCCTCTTTTTAAGCTCAGAATATCATAGTAGAATTATAATATTTCATATTTGATGACTGTAATTTCTGAATGCTGTTTTATGGATATACATATTCCTGCCATTTATCTTATGGTATTTATGGTGCTTTTTTATCCAGCCTGAACTACTTTTATCAAGACATAACCATCACACGCACATATCAGAGATCCATTGGAGGAGTGCTGGATGATTTGGGAAACAAGAATCCTGATCATTGTGAATCTGTATTGCTTAAAGAAATATGACTGGTATGAAAGTTTAATTGCCTTACTAATGCACCATAATGTTTGATATCTGCAGTTATGGAAGTATTGAAAATAAAGACGTAAGATAATTATGGTTAGAATTACTAAGATGTGTCTATGATAAAATAAAAACTAAAATGTTGGTTTAGGGCAATTTTCAAACATGATTTTGAAACATCCTTCAACTTTAGAGACTTAGAGTATGAACTGTTTAATTTAATATGAATCTAAAAGTGTGAAGTATATGAAAAGTGAATTGTTGGCTTAATGAATACAGATATTTTAGGTGTTACATGAATGTACTATTTCAGTGGTTTTACGTTGCACACTGTGTGTATTATTTTGTTTTTTTTCCGCATGGCCATAATTGTAGTGAAATTACTAACAGTTCCTGAATCTAAAGTGATAATAAGTGTTCTCTTCATTGGATGTCATTGAGCTGTCACACTGATATCTATATATGTAGTGGAGGTTGCACTGGGCTTTATTCATATCTGGTAACAGGGTTCAAGCTGCACCACTCATCATGCAACAACCCATGATGCTTGCATCACCCTCACAACTTTTAAGAAAATAGCCCTTCATTTTACTTGAGTTCTGGTTGTAGTTGATAAGAAAATGTTAGGTCAGCTGTGTTAAGCTTTTTTTTTTTCTTTTTTTTTTATGTTTTTCATTCCAAAAATTATAATATATAAGCTCTCAGTGATACTCATAACTTTTGTATTACGCATGTAATGCATTATAATGCCTCCTGGTCTGTTCACATGCTGAAAGATGTAAAATTGTCAACTAAGAGAAGTATTTGCTTAGTTAAGTTAGTGATGCCCATATAAAGACTTGCCAGCAGTTTTGAATTGTGGTTGGTCTCAGTTGGCCAAGAAGAAAGCTAATTGGCTTGCTAGTCATTGTGAATGATGTTTTAGGTCTTTTATGGTGACTGAAACATTATGATGCCAGAGGAATTTGGCTGTTTGGGCAAAGAAAGTTGAGTCGCATCAAGACTGACGGCATGACTGAAAGTGATGTTTTGACTGCTGTATGCAATTTAAGGTAGTTAACAAGCAGAAAAGTTTTCTTTGCCCTTTTGCACCATTAAAGATTTCATGGATAGTGTTAAAGGCTTAATTTCACCAAGACAGCAGGTTAGGCTCCTTTGACATCATTAGCCATAATGTAATGTATGGTATTACTTTGAACTTTGCTCCCAAGAGCTGACTGCTAGTGCCCCTGTCAATAACTGAACCTTGTAATACACAACAGGCTACTGTGTCATGTGATTATGGCTGTTGGCAATTAAGGGTGGGCTGTTTTGATATCTGTTTCTTTTTTAGCATCTTAAAAAAGCTTTGGAACCTTCTACCTCCTAATGTCTATCGTAACATTTATGACCTTGGACTTTTTAAAGGGCAGGGTTTCCACTTTTGCCAAAATTCATAATTTTTTCCCTCTTCCTCTCATTTTAATTAAGGCTTAGACTTCTTGTTGACTTTTATCCAAGACTGGAGCTTCCAGCATGAAGAGATAATGAAAATGTATGCTTCCTGTTCATCTCTTTTGAGTTTTGTGACTACAAAAGAGTATGCTGGACATTTTGTTATTATCCCTACATCTGTCTTTCTACCTATAGATGCTTTTTTTTTTTTTTTTACATAATATGATAATAAAATATGATAGAAAACCTAATATTTACACCATGGTTAGCCCTGTGAAGGTGACTAACTATTAGATTTTGGGGCTTATAACTAGATTTGCATAGTAGATTTTTATTTTTTTTTTTTGCAAGTTTTACAGCTCAAGATTGCTGAATGACTGGAAGCTTACATTCATGTGTGTGTGTATATATATATATATATATATATATATATATATATATATATATATATATATATATATATATATATATCTTTCAAACTATTCGCCATTTCCCGCATTAGCGAGGTAGCGTTAAGAACAGAGGACTGGGCCTTTGAGGGAATACCCTCACCTGGCCCAATTCTCTGTTCCTTCTTTTGGAAAATTAATTTATATATTATTCGCTAATTAATTTATATATTATTCGCTATTTCCCGTGTTAGCAAGGTAGCGTTAAGAACAGAGGACTGAGCCTTAGAGGGAATATCCTCACTTGCCCCTTCTCTGTTTCTCTTTTTGGAAAATTAGAAATGAGAGGGGAGGATTTCCAGCCCCCCACTCCCTCCCCTTTTAGTCACCTTCTACGACATGCATGGAATATGTGGCTGATTCAGGTGAGTGACTGAGTTTGGTAAGTGTGTGAAGAAGAGAGTTGAGAGTAAATGTGAATAAGAGCAAGGTTATTAGATTCACAAGGGTTGAGGGACAAGTTAATTGGGAGGTAAGTTTGAATGGAGAAAACTAGAGGAAGTGAAATGTTTTAGATATCTGGGAGTGAACATAGCAACGGATGCAACCATGGAAGCGGAAGTGAGTCACAGGGTGGGGGAGGGGGTGAAGGTTCTGGGAGCATTGAAGAATGTGAGGAAGGCAAGAACGTTATCTCAGAGAGCAAAAATGGGTATATTTGAAGGAATAGTGGTTCCAATAATGTTATATGGTTGCAAGGCATGGGCTATAGATAAGGGTTGTGCAGAGGAATGTGAATGTGTTGGAAATGAAATGTTTGAGGACAATATGTGTGTGAGGTGGTTTGATTGAGTAAGTAATGAAAGGGTAAGAGAGATGTGTGGTAATAAAAAGTGTGGTTGAGAGAGCAGAAGAAAGTGTGTTGAAATGGTTGGGACAACACATGGAGAGAATGAGTGAGGAAAGATTGACAAAGAGGATATATCTCTCAGAGGTGGAGGGAAGAAGGAGAAGCGGGAGACCAAATTGGAGGTGGAAGAATGAAGTGAACAAGATTTTGAGCGATCAGGGCCTGAACATACAGGAGGGTGAAAGGCATGGAAGGAATAGAGTGAACTGGAACGATGTGGTGTAAGGGGTTGACGTGCTGGCAGTGGATTGAACCAGGGCATGTGAAGCGTCTGGGGTAAACCATGGAAAGTTTTGTGGGGCCTAGATGTGGAAAGGGAGCTGTGGTTTTGGGGCTTTGATTATGATTTTATGAATGGTTGATTCAGTACTTCATAACGAAGGGTTATTTTATTGACATTATGTGAATGAAAGTTCCATTGTTCCATGAATTTATATCAGTCAGAAGATATCAGTTATACATTTGATAGATATCAGAAAGATAGGGAAGGGCTAAATCCTCTGCTATGATGAATTGTGCATTATCAAAATGTGTTGTCTTACTTTCACCTGATCCTGTTTCTTTAGTTTGCAGGAATCCCCCATGAAGGGATGTAACCATGTGAGATGATCTCTTAGGGTTTTTTCTTTATGGTGATTGGTGCAGCCTGAGTCCTGTCACAGTTTTTAATGGACTTTTTATCTGTTAAATATGATCAATATCCAGTGTGCACTTGAGAACACAAAGGTATCAATCTGACAGCTTATTGCTAGTCTCAGTGGAGCAGTAAGATTCTTGTCATAGCCCTTTCTTATTAACAGAATCTTGTCAGTGAGCAAGGGAATCAAAGAGCCTTCCTGTCTTACAGAATGATGTAATATTCCAATAATACCCACCATTTGTTCCTAAGGTCAGAATCACCTTGCATAAACCACTTCTTACCATGGCTTCCTGTACTGTACAAAAGAAAGTGCTGTTGTGACTTAAGTCCAAGGCCAGAATATTATACACACTTGTGTATCCAAATCATTCCTCGCCTGTGCTCGTTTCAGTAACTGCTTTTGGCCTCTGTCTTAGTTTTATGCACCTTTTTTCTTCATTTCTAACTTTTGTCAGACTTGGTAACATGCCATGTAGCCTTTTGCCATTGCTTACTGTTTTGATGGGGAAGAAATAATTAGATCATTATCTTCTGTCAAGGATTATATTGTGTGAGAAGACCATGTGATCTAGGTTTTTCTACATGCACAGAGCCTCTCTATCTCATTTTCCTTTCTTCTCTGTGTCTTTCAGCATTTATCATGTGAATTTATTCTTGTGTGTTTTATCCCTGTCAGTCATGTCAAGGATGTATTTTTTTTTTTTTTTACTATTTTTTTTTTCAGCCTTTTATAATCTGTTGGCTATTGCTGGATGCAACCATAGCAACATCTAGAGGAAGAGGTCTGATTTAGGTTTTCAAGGTGAGACAGGCCACCATATTCAACCTTCTTGCAGACATTCAGTTTTTACATTTAGATGTAGCATTAAACACATGGAGATTATCAAACATTATGAACAAGAGGAACCAGAGACAACGAAGTCTAAGGTCCACTCCGTTAGGAGGCTATACATTGTCTAACCCAAATCCCATCATAGATTAACATAGGAGTTAAGAAGTTCTTTCTGTGAAAACTTTTTAACTCAGAGGATAACTTTTGTGTACAGGCAAGTCCCAACCTCTTTACAGAGAGTGGGTGAGGAATGGGATATATTTAGGAAAGGAGTGATGGCTGTGCAAAAGATGCATGTGGCATGAGAAAGGTGGGAGTTGGGGAGATCACAAAGGGTAGCGAGTGGTGGGATGAAGAAGTAAAGTTGTTAGTGAATGAGAAGAGAGAGTCATTTGTTTTCAGATGCCAGAGTTTAGGGACTTTTTAGAAGGCTCTGCTCCTCTTGTTCATAAGTAGGCAACAGAGAAGTTTAATCTTCACCTTTGTACAGTCTTTGCCTTACTGAGCAACAGAAATGCTGATATCCAGCTCATCTTGTGAGATTTGCAAAATTTATATCCCTTCTTTTGCTGAAGCCATGCCCACTGTAGATCTCCCAGAGGATGAAATCATCTCCATCCTATATGAAAAACCCAGTCTACTGTCTTGGATGTGTTTGCCATCATTGTAGGATCCCTCTTAAGAGGTGCTGTGGCTAGGCCTGCACTCAACTAGGACTGCAAAATTGAATCACTTGGTCCCCCTCTCCTTTTCTGTGTCTTTTTGTTTTAAGGTCAGTCCTGGGCTAAGCATAAAGAGCTCAACTCTGGTAACCTTGAGAAATAACTTACCATTTCCAACAGTATGACAAGTGGAGGAATCATTGTTCAGACTATTTCCAACAGTATGACAAGTGGAGGAATCATTGTTCAGACCATTTCCAACAGTATGGCAAGTGGAGGAATCATTGTTCAGGCAGTAGGAACGTTACTTTGAATTAGATTTTTTCCCTGTATCATTGAAACTCATCCAAGAAAAATCCTTAATCTGTAAATTTTCAGTTCAGTATTTATTTAAAGGCAGTTCAGGATAACTATTATTCAGTTAATTCCCTCTAGTACATTCCTGGATCGTAGGCTTCAACTTCCAGGAAGCATCTTGGTATATCCCATCTCCTGTAGGCTCAGAAAGTACCGAGGTTTCAAGGTGAAAAGGAAGAAAACTTAGCAGTTCACAGACATGCCTTTTAGCTAAACTTTATTGCATTATTTCATAGTTGAGTAATAAAAATCACATCATCCTTTTGTCCTTTCAGGAAGGCTTGATATCATAAGTATTGGATTTATCTGGTGAGCAAGTAATTTCTTATGCCTATACACAGTTAAGTGGCTGTGCCTCTTCTAGTACACATCCCACTGTCAAGTCACCCTGCCCATTGATAGAGTAAATTCTCTTCCAAAAGTTTCACCTCCATAGTGTTCTTGAACAAGCTTCAAGACTTAATTGTTAAAAAGCAGCAAAACATAGCTAAGAAAAACATAATGAAAGAAAAAGGATGGTATTAAGGAGTGTGAAGAGAGATGTCAAAACTAGCCATGTAGCTTAGTATTTTATGTGACAAAACCAGCAGTTCCAGTACAGAAAGCATATGGTTCGTGACATCAGTTCGGCATTTGAAGATTACGACATGGTACTTCCTTGGGTAGCTGCTGTCTACAGCCAAACGTTTGAAAACTTGTTTTTACTCTTTACACTAATTATGTCTGGATTTGAAGGACTCTCACATTCTTGGCACTTGTGGGTCTACCAAGTACCTTCCCCTAACCCAATGCTCACCTCTTTCCTCAGGTGTTTAATTTAGGAGTTTCACCCAGCTGCCAACCTTCTCTGCTCTCTCTTACCTTGCTCACTGGCTGATTCCTTGTCTGAATAAATTGACTCAAATAGTTATTTTTCAGTGGAGGCTAGTGGGCAATACTCCTTTTTCCATCCTCTCTCCTCCTTCCTTTCTTTATTCTCTCATACTGTAAAACCCCATTCTTTTGGCCTTCAGTGCATTGAAATTTGGCTTCTGATGGACCCTGTCAGATTTAGTCTGACCACTGCCCACCAGTCTGAGATAAGCAAGTGCTCAGTCAAAACTTAAACATACTCAATGCCATTGTTCTCACACAATTGCAGTGTTTTTGAGGTAAAGAGGCCCACCTTTTTGAGTACATCAAGGTAAATAAAATTGTCACGTGATGCATGTACAAAGAGGAATAAGAAACATCAAAGCACAGCTGAAAACATTTGATGCTATGAGCATTGGGAGAGTAGCTCCTGCTTCATGCAGGACTATGAGCTCATTAAGAGCATATTTCATATTATTTTTTTTAATTTTCCAAAAGAAGGAACAGAGAAGAGGGCCAGGTGAGGATATTTCCTCAAAGGCCCAGTCCTCTGTTCTTAACGCTACCTCGCTGTCGCGGGAAATGGCGGATAGTATGAAAAAAAAAAAAAACAATACAAAAAGAAATATGCTACTGTGCAAGACAGTGGCCCTTCCACTTCTAGAAGATGTATGGGGAAGATTATGCAACTGGAACTTGAAAGCATTGTGCTTAAGTGGTGCCTGTAACACTATGCTGAGGGAGCTCCACTATGTGTGACAATTTAGGTGACTTCAGGTCCACCTTTGGAACTATTTCCTTCTTACTTAGAGTAGCCTTTGCTACTACCTGAACACCTCCAGCCCCTGAAGGACCAAGGTCAAGAGTACAGCACACAGATTAAGTAGTGAAATACTAGTGTCCCAGTGGGGAAATACATAGACCTAACTGAATCCAGCTTCTAACAGCCTATTTTTCCCATAATCATCTCAATCCAATGGGGTTCACTCCCCTTCATGTAGTGTAGTTCAGTGTTTTGCACGAATACACTGCTGTGTACATTCATATATATTCCAACTTGAGACTTGTGATATCAGCCTTCTTCTGTAGTGTAAATGGGTGGCAGTGGCTCACACAAGATAATCCCACTTTAAGGGACACAAGGTGGAGTTTTCCTACAGGTCATTATTGAGACATTACAGAATCATTCCCAAAGTGACTGAAGCTCTCCCATTTCCCTAGTCACTGGCCTTGTTTCTAGAGAGACAACTCATGGCCATTGTTGTTGATGTGGCATGTAATTTTCTATAATCAATCAGTCTGAAGGAAGAAATAGATTTTCACAAGTTCAGAACTCATCAATCAGTCTGTAGGAAGTAGATTTTCACAAGTTCTGAACTCATTTTTTTAAGAGCTTTTGATAGTCTTCATATTCTACACAAATTAGTTAATATCTGTTTAAAATCCTGTAGATATCTATTGGATAATTATTGTTTTACTGTTACCAGGTGTTGATACTGACTTAATCTAGCTGTGTTTATGCACAATGGGAACAAGCACACCCTTTGATTTTAGCAAAGTATATAAATAGAGACTTACAAAACCTCATCAATCTGAACTACTGTTCCTGAATGAAATTTATGTGAATAAGTAGTACTGCACTAAGCAGTATGTTGTCAGATGACCATTTATGGAGGGAAAAATATTTGGTAACAGAGCTCAAATTTTGGAAAAATCAAACATCTTTATAAACTAATTGTTGCAAATTGAACATATATCACAGAGTTGAAACTCATTTGCTTGCATTCCATCCCTTACTATGGTTTGCCAGTTTCTAGATAGATGAGCAGTTGGATTGCATGCTTTGCCTCTTGTCTCTGATTAATGTCATATCACTGAATATTGGTGATTTATGCATTTTGCAATAATTACATCCAGATTTGTGTGTTGGAGAAGCAAGAAGGCCTCAAAGCTCACTGCTTGTCAGTTTCTAGAGTCCATTAGCGTGTGTAATTGCAGATAAGACAATGCTGAAAAGTTCTTCAGTCTGAAAATCCTAAATCATTTAGTAAGAGTATGAAGGATTTTTTGTTCCCATCCTCAGAGCAAGCTTCTTAATTGGGTTTCGTTGAGGCTTAACTGGTCTAGAGATATTCCAGTGAATACCTATAGTCTCATTACGTATGATAAAAGACCTAAATAACCATGGGGTACTTTGGTCATTTTAGATTCAGATTTCCAAATACCACTGCCTGCAGTCTGTAATATCCAATTTTTTTTAGAATAAAGTCTAAGAGAAAGTAAGAACATTATCAAAGTAAAAAGTTACATGTGTACCTTTGAAATTTATTCTTAATGTATGTATGACTGCTGTTCTTATAGTATTCTGCAAGAAACAGATTCTCATTTACAATTCTTTTTAAAGACGAGACCATTTTACTGTTGCAGTCTTTTAAGAAGCTTCCTCTACAACTACCTACCTTTGTTGTTAGTTTGTTTACTTCTAAGTAAGCATGTCTGAAGAGCCAGCTAGTATATTACCTCAAACTAGGTTTAATTAACATACTGCAGGAGGTGGGGTTAAATACTCCAGTTGGCCAGTTCCGTATTTGTTCCCAGTTTAGATTTTTTGACTCAGCTTGTGAATGACAAGTGCCCTGGCCAGAGATAGTCATATGAGGAGTAGATAACCACCTTGCGAAATGGTTCTTTTTTTTTTTTTTTTTTCCATTTCTTAAGGTTCCTCTTACTTATCACTTAAAGAGGTCAGAAACATGTCTCAAAGACTGATACTATGATTGACTCTTGGCTGTTTGTGTAATCATGTGGAACAGACTGCTACAAAGATTGAGCATGGGAAATAGTGCAGATTAATGAGGTTTTTTATCTTGATGTGGTTGTTGTATTGTCTCAGGATATAGTGCACTATATGTAATGTAGTAGAATGATGAAATTAGTATTTTAGTGATGCACTGTTGCACATATTTTTCTATATTTTCTTAACTTGATAAATTATATTATTCACATAGAGTGTGTAAAAGAATTGCTATATTTTGAATATGTTATTTTTAATATGCATTTTCATAATGCATTTTGTCACAGCATAACTCTAATCCCAAAATGGTTATGAGTTTGATGATGTTCATCAGATATTAAAAGTTCCTGTTGCAAATACTGTAATAGAAGGGCAAAATGAATGTAAAATTTTCCATTTACTCTGTTACAGTGATCATTCTGGTAATTTTGATGGTGCAGATGCTGTGTCAGTCATATCAGGTTCAGTATTTGTGCTGTTCCATATGAATGTGAAGCTGCTCTGAAAAAATCACCTGTATACCCTTTTACCACCCAGACTTATTAAGTTAGAGCAGGTTCATGCCCTATTTCTGATAGCGATGCGATTTTTATATTTTTGCAGGAGTTCCAGCGTATACCATCAAATACTGACCTGTGTGAATCATATGGGTAAATTAGAAAAAAAAGATATTTTTGTTACTGTAGGAGTTAGGCAATAACTTTAAATTTAACATACCACTGAAGGCTCAAGAGATTGATTTCCATCTGTTGTTTGTAAAGACAAGTGATGGCTCAGAGCCTTATGGCAATTAGTATAAACGTACAGTATTCCAGCATGTTAAATTTTCCAGTTGGCACAACCAGGTTAACCTTGCGGACACTTTGTCCAATATACTGGGTGCCTCTGAGGTCCAGACTCCCATGCAGAAATCACTACTTACTTCATGGGTATGTGTGAATTCATGGTATGCTATTTAAATATTTGTTACACTGAAGGTAAATAGTGGCTTCTGCCTGTGAATTGACTTTTTTGACATCCCAATTAAGATGTTGGCAGAGCTTTAATCTTTCAGGCTTACAGTTTGATGAAAGTTTTGCCTATTTCATACACTATAGTTAAAGTTGACTATTGTAGTTCACCACTTTGCACAAATACCTACATTGTACTCTTTGGTGCAAGGACATTCTCTTGAACATGAATTGATATTCCTAGGGCTGAAAGTTAGTCATACTCGAGATGGGCCAACCTATAACAACCCGGCTGGCCCAGCTTTGTACTCACCATAAGTGTTATCTCCTTATCAGATGGCAAACATATTCAGTGGAACACTTTTTTTCTGAATTGCTACTTTGAACACCTATTTAAGGACACAGTTACTAGAGATAGCCTCCCTTAAGTAAGCTTTTGAAGCAGAGCATATAAAGGTAAATCTATTTTGATATGTACTCAAATGTCACACTGATGGTTACAATGTAAGCACTTTTTTTTTTCCATCCATTAAAGGTTTTGCAAATTCTCCTACCTCCAGCCACTGCTTTGTATTCTGAATTAAAACTATAGTAAGCAGTATAAAGCATTAAACTATGCTGTTACTCTGTGCTTTCATAGCACAGGAACGTCTCTGTCTCTGTCCTACTAGTACAATACCGTTGGTAAATATTAACACTGAATTCAATCTCCATATGTAACTTTCTGAAATATTAACATACCCCAGCAAAATGTGCTGTAATTTTTATTCAATGGCAAAACTTTTTTGGAAAAGCTCTCATTGTTCAGAACCCATTTCCTGGCTCCATCCTATAATACAAAAAGCCCAAACCAAGAGAAAGGGGTTCTTGGAATGCACTCTCAAGGGAAAAGAGTGTTACTGGCCTTGTTTGCCATGATAAAGGTTACAGAAAAACTCAAAATATGAGCAGAGTGATCAGGCTATGTCACTGAGTGTACCTAAAACCATTCATGGTAAAATTACAAATTCATGAAGTGGGAATTTTTCATTGGGAATATTAGTGGAATTTTAAGACATAAGGATTCAGTAACATGTGCTTACAAAGTCTACTTAATGTGACACACATATAGGGGGAAAATAGAATAAACTTAAGAGACATATGCTTTGTTACATTTAAAGTTTAAAGCCAAGCACATGTTGATTCCCATGTAGAATAACAACTTATAAGAATTAAATTAGTTTCTTGTCAATGTCCTAACAAGATTGTTGTATATAGTAAAGAATTTAAGAATTTTTAAACACTAGAGGATGCTGCAAAGAACTTACTGTATAAGTTTGACTACCTATGAAATGGCACATATTGGGTAAATTTTTTTTTCTTTTTTTTGAGGGGGAAAGGATCCACTTACCTCTTTACACATCTATTTATAAAGTCAAATGTTGTTGAGTATGATCCATTTAGTAGGATGATGATCACATACTGTATAAGATTTACTGTGCTGTAAGTCATGCTTTAAACAAGCAATCCTCTTTAGGTAGACTGTAAAGATGTATTGCTCAAACAGGACTGTAAGGGATGCGTCCATCATTTTATGTTTTTGTAAACTACATCACCATTGTGAAAAGAAATTCACAATCCCCTGTTTTGCATGTTTACTACAGTCTTGAATCCTACTATTGATGTTGATGATGTGCTTTAACCAAGGATGTGTCAGACTTAATATGATGTGCCACTTTTTTTCAATAAAACAAAATAATTTATTAACACTGAAATTTAACAAGATGTACAAACATAAGCTCACCAAATTGTTAATGACATTCAAATATATAATTCATTAAGATTGCATGGGAACATATTGTCTATTTATTGATGAAGTAACTCAATTGGCAAACTGGATTTCCTCTCAAGGCTTACAAGACTAATCTTTAATGCAGCTCTGTCCAGATTTCTTAATTTCATCAAATTTAGGACATTTTTGGCATGGATTTTAATTGTTGTACAGCAGTAGCTGTCAATCGTGCAATTTTTTGCAACAGTAATATTAAAGTTTTTAAATTTTCTATTTTACAAGATCTGTGCCACAGGGCATGTATAACCTTGTTAAGAGGAGAGAACCTGTGTCACATATGTAACCACTACCATGAAATACAAAATGAAAAAACAGAACCACTGTCATGGGACACTCGGCCTTTCATGTTATAAAGATTATGTCAGAGGAATACCATGGCATAGGTTAAGGGCTGCTTGTAGAAGTACTGTCACATGCTCTACAATCTGCAGGATTTTACCAAGGATGTTATCCATAGGATTATCAAGATGAGGTAACCCACAGAAGTGCTCTCATTGGCAATACAGTCAGTAGGATGGTCAGGAGGATGTCATCTATATAAGTGCTATTATATAATGTACAGGCTCACTCAAAGAATTAGTACAATGGAATATTCAACCTGTGAGGGTGTAAAGGACAGTACTCTTGGAAACAGACATTGACTTAAGACTTAAGGTTGTTACCCTTCAATGCCATGATGCAGGGATTTTGAAAAAGTTTCCCTCACCTGATGATTCAGTCATGTATGGTTTACTTGTTTGAGCCTCAAATTTACTACAGCCTGCAACAACTTTTACAGTTCTTAACCTCACAATACAGTAACAATCATGGCTATTTCTCACATATCTCATAAAATGCCTTACTCTCTCTCTTCATGCACAGAGGTATGATTTACCAGTAGGGATTATCTTTACTGCAGTACCAATTAGTAATTTTGTTTGAAGTAATGTTGGTAAAAACTTCCAAACTCTTGATTAAACTAAATATCCAAAATTGTTTAGCCATTGTTTTGACTATTACTGTTGGATGTCACACTTGGAAAACCTGTTAAGGGCCCTACTGACTGAGATGCTTGAGGAAGACTGCAAACACTGCTCTGCACTAGCTAGGAAAGGTTGCACTATATTTATGATAATGTTTTGATATGTGCTACCTCACTCATGCGGGAGTTGGTGAGCATGCATAAAAGAAAAAATTTGTAATTATAACACGTATATAAAATGTGTTGATCAAAAGTTTGTGATGATAAGTCATAAGAATGGTATTTCGTTGTGTAAAATATCAAGCCATAAGCCTTACTAAGAACAATAGGTTGCACTTTTTGAATTTTCACATCCTCCATTGCTAAACAAAATCAATTAAACTGTATCATACATGTATCATGATTTGAACTGATTAACTTTGCTGAAATGTCCACAGTTTTCACAGGGTTAGGAAAATCAGTCTCAAGTCCAACTACAGTTATCAAATATACTACAGTGATACCTCTCTTGGATATTCAATAGACTGGGGTTTACACGTGCTTAGGCTTCTGAAAATTATCACTTTTTATGTTCTTCCTCAACTTTGTTTTTTCTTTGATGTATATGTTTTTCTGTGGTTCTGTATACTGTAATATGTTTTTATTTCTTCAACTGCACCTAGACTTGTTCTAGACTGAATGTATGTATCAAGAGATATTACTAATATGATCCTGAAAGCTTTTCCAGCTTTATTATTGTCCTTTATCTCTACTAAGCATGGGACTTGTAGGATAAAATTCCATAAAATGTAAAAGTATAGGAAAGGAATTTAGAACAAACATATATTTTACGTGATGTGACCTATCTAGTCTGTTTGGTTTCTTAAAGGAAATCAAGGTACTAAACAAGAATTATTATACTGTTAAGGTAGACTGGTGTTTTGTTTTTGAGGGAACAGGAGGATGTGAGCTGGATTTTTTTTTTTTCATACCAGATTACCATTTCCTGCATTAGTGAGTTGTGACTGGAACAGACGAAGAAAGCCATATTTCCTCTCATCCATTCTCTAGCTGTCAAATGTTATGCACGGAAACACAGCTCTCTATCCACAACAAAGGCCTGCAAACCATTCCAAGGTTCACCTCTGTTGCTCCACATACCCTACTTTGTGTCTGCATGGATTAAATGAGTGCTTGAAGACTTCTATGGAGATGCAGACATTCTGTTGCAGGTGAATTATTATTCCAGATGTGTAATGCACTGCAACATATCATTAAAGCTATTGTAGTGTAAGGGTGTTGTGATGTGATTGTGGGGTTATAAGAATATCAAAGGACCTTCATGGGGTGGTTTGCTATTGGTAATGGGAAAATGTGCAGGATGAGGTTGGGGAACTCATAAGCAGCCTTGAAGGGACCCAATGGTCTGTGGTTGTCGGAATTCCTTTGTAGCAATGCTTTCCTTGTGGGTGGGGTGGCACCAGGATGGATGAAAGCAAGCATGAATATGTACATGTGTACATATTTGTGTATGTGTATGTATATGGATGTGTAGATATGTATATGTACATGTATGTATATGTGCATGTATGAGCATTTACGAAGTGGATGGGCTATTCTTTGTCTGTGTCCTGGCACTACCTCTCTGACATGGGAAACAGTACTTAAGTATAATAAAAAACAATAATAATAATATTCATAATAATAATGGATTTGTATGTAGCATTTATGGATCTGGAGAAGGCATATGATAGAGTTGATAGAGATGCTCTGTGGAAGGTAGTAAGAATATATGGTGTGAGAGGCAAGTTGTTAGAAGCAGTGAAAAGTTTTTATCGAGGATGTAAGGCATGTGTACGTGTAGGAAGAGAGGAAAGTGATTGGTTCTCAGTGAATGTAGGTTTGCGGCAGGGGTGTGTGATGTCTCCATGGTTGTTTAATTTGTTTATGGATGGGGTTGTTAGGGAGGTGAATGCAAGAGTTTTGAAAGAGGGGCAAGTATGAAGTCTGTTGGGGATGAGAGAGCTTGGGAAGTGAGTCAGTTGTTGTTCGCTGATGATACAGCGCTGGTGGCTGATTCATGTGAGAAACTGCAGAAGCTGGTGACTGAGTTTGGTAAAGTGTGTGAAAGAAGAAAGTTAAGAGTAAATGTGAATAAGAGCAAGGTTATTAGGTACAGTAGGGTTGAGGGTCAAGTCAATTGGGAGGTGAGTTTGAATGGAGAAAAACTGGAGGAAGTGAAGTGTTTTAGATATCTGGGAGTGGATCTGGCAGCGGATGGAACCATGGAAGCGGAAGTGGATCATAGGGTGGGGGAGGGGGCGAAAATTCTGGGAGCCTTGAAGAATGTGTGGAAGTCGAGAACATTATCTCGGAAAGCAAAAATGGGTATGTTTGAAGGAATAGTGGTTCCAACAATGTTGTATGGTTGCGAGGCGTGGGGCTATGGATAGAGTTGTGCGCAGGAGGATGGATGTGCTGGAAATGAGATGTTTGAGGACAATGTGTGGTGTGAGGTGGTTTGATCGAGTGAGTAACGTAAGGGTAAGAGAGATGTGTGGAAATAAAAAGAGCGTGGTTGAGAGAGCAGAAGAGGGTGTTTTGAAATGGTTCGGGCACATGGAGAGAATGAGTGAGGAAAGATTGACCAAGAGAATATATGTGTCGGAGGTGGAGGGAATGAGGAGAAGAGGGAGACCAAATTGGAGGTGGAAAGATGGAGTGAAAAAGATTTTGTGTGATCGGGGCCTGAGCATGCAGGAGGGTGAAAGGAGGGCAAGGAAGAGAGTGAATTGGAGCGATGTGGTATACCGGGGTTGACGTGCTGTCAGTGGATTGAATCAAGGCATGTGAAGCGTCTGGGGTAAACCATGGAAAGCTGTGTAGGTATGTATATTTGCGTGTGTGGACGTATGTATATACATGTGTATGGGGGTGGGTTGGGCCATTTCTTTCGTCTGTTTCCTTGCGCTACCTCGCAAACGCGGGAGACAGCGACAAAGCAAAAAAAAAAAAAAAAAATAAGAAATAATATTAACTATGAAGCAGCAATGATAATAAGGATAATAATAATACATGGAAGGAGTGTAAAGAACTGGGAGATGTACAAAAGAAATCTGCTGAAGGTCAAGAGGAAAGTGCATTAGTTGAAAATAAGGGCAAACGAGTGTTAGGGTGAGGAGTTTTGATAAACCTCAGGGGATTCCCTATCAGAAAATGTTTTGGAAGAAAGTTAATAGTGTGCAACAAAAAGAACAAATAGGAACATCAGTGAAGGGAGTAAATGAGGAAGTGGTAGAAAACAGTGATGAATTGAGAAGAGGATGGAGTGAATACTTTGAGGGGCTGTTTAAAAGTGTTTGATGATAAGGTGACAGATGTTGGGTATTTGGGTCAGGATGGTCTGCAAAAAGTCATGGAGAGTGGTTCAAACATGAAACATTTATCAATGCATTCGTCTTTCCACGCATTATTTTCGTGTTTTTTTCATTCGAAAAAAGTCTGAGTAAGCAACCAATCTCTCTGAACGGAGGGTGACCAATGCAGTCAAATGAACCAATCCTTCTGCAAGAATGCGTATGCAAAATTTCAAGTGTTTTCTTCTTACGATGATGATTTGCCTCTTATAAACCTCAGCAGTTACAGAGACGTACAGTTCTGTACACAGGAAACGCTGTTCTAGCTGTAAGTACACCTCCATCATTATACCTATCTCGTCTCTTATCCTTATCACAGTGTTCGAGTGTTGGGTCACCGGCATGATCGCATCTCTGGTTGTCTAGCTTTCCACACTACAAATCCATCACTGAGTCAGTGAAAATGGATTGGAGTCGGTCTGGTTACGTGAAGGGAAACCATTAACGCCGCTGAATAGTACAAGCATCTGCCTGCCCCTTCCTCCTCCTCCTTACAACTTTATATAACCAAGTTCCTCGTTGTTTTCACTTCTCGCTACTGAAACGTAAGTCCTCGACTCGCAACATGTACTCACGGTATTTGACCATGTGCAGGAAAATGACTAGTCACAGGTTTATCTGGGGTTTATCTGCTGCTAGAGTGGACGTGAATGACCAACAGTCGAGTGTTGAGGGAATCGACTTAGTTTATTTATATGATATTTTCAAGTGTTTGTGCATTTATGTCTTACTGTCTCACGGCTGAACGTATTACATTGCCGAACCGGATCACCAAGAGACTTCCTCATATTCTGAGTGGATGTATTTCAGAATCTAGGGTAAGGTTTTAAGCAACGATCTATACAATATTCCCAAGACTTTGTGAGTTTGCCTGATTTGTACTTCAGAATGTGGACCCTGACGGTCGTTTGTAGGCAACGAAAGGAAGCTTTTCAAAAGGCTTACAAAATGCACTTCACTGAAGTCTCGCACGATTTCGGAATATTCCTCATAATCAAAGATAAAATCTAGGGTTACCAGTGCCTGGCACTGAGAGTTAACAATGGCCACCTCTTTTTTTTTTTATGTTGAAGGCTTCAGTCACGGTCAAAAGTCCACATCAAGGTCGTTCTCTGATAAAGTTACTCATTCTTTTCTTCCATGTAGCGATTAGCTGGTTGATAATATCGTAAAACCAATTAAATATGTACAACCACAGTTTCGAAGTCAGCTGAGATGCTATTATAATTGTTCATACGTACGTACCAAAACTGAATACAATATTCAAGATGTGGACGAACCAGTGAATTGTAGAGGTAACGCCATTTCCCTAGGCTTAAAATTGAAGGCCTAACCAATGAAACCAAGTATTGTGTTCCCTAGGCTTAAAATTGCTGGCCTAACCAATGAAAACCAAGTATTGTATTCGCTCTTTTCACTGTTACCTTGGTTGTAGGACCCAGGGATTATTAAGAACATATATTTTTCCCCCTTTTACCCTTTACAGTTCAGCGTAATGTATACAGTAGTTTGCATTTTCGTTTTTTACTACCGTTATGTAAAACTCTGCATTTATCGGTATTACAATTCATTTGTCATGTACGAATCTATCTAATCGCATGTATCGATATCAAAGATGATTTATCACTTATGAGCTTAATCGTATTTATCGATATAAAATCTGATTTACCACATAGGAGCCCTATTATGAACCTAATTGCATTAACCGATATTAAAATTCATTTACCACTTAGGAGTCTATTATAACATCCATTATATCAGTTCGAAGCTGTAGACGTTTTAAGTTCATTTATACATTTATTTCCCAGCTTTGTATCATCAGCGAATTTTGATATCATACAATATATCCCTTTACCAATAATATTGGTATATATGAGAAAGTGAACCGCTCCCCAGACTGATCCTTGGGGCAAGTCTAACCATTCTGAGACTTGACCATTTATCATTATCTCTTTATTTACGGCCAGTCTAGTCTAACCATTCTGAGACGACCATTAATCACAACTCTTTCTTTACGGCCAGTCAAGTCTAACCATTCTAAGACTTGACCATTTATCACATCTCTTTATTTACGGCCGGTCAAGTCTAACCATTCTGAGGCTTGACCATTAATCACAACTCTTTATTTACGGCCAGTCAAGTCTTTAATTACGGCCGGTCCATCCAATTTCCTATCCACTGAAGTACGACCCCATTAATGCTAAGAGACTTCAATTATCGCAAGTAATCTTTGATGCTGATCTTATCGGAAGATTTTTTGAAAAATCTAGATAGATAACATCAAGTACTTTACTGTCATCGTACATGATTGTATCACAACAGAAATTAAGCATATTTGATAAGAATGAGCTATTTCCTTTGAAAACCCACGGTGACTAGCTTAACAAGTGGTGGTCCTTTGAATAGTTTACTACAAATTCTGTCGAATGATGGTTTCCACTTGTTCTAATTATGGACGTTAAGCTAAGAGGAACGATAATGTCCGGGCTGTGAAATATTACCATTTTGAATATCGGTGTTAACACTGGTAAACTTACCTTTTTCCCGTAGCAAGTGACTTATTGAAAAGTACAGTCAAAGGGTTTAACCACCTCATTTTTCTCTTCTTTCATTGTTCTCAGGTAAAATTTCATCAGGGCCTACCATTTTAATTAAGTTTCATGTTTTTATTGCTAAAAGTGTGTCTTTTTGGCTCGTATGTTAATTACTGAAGAGAATTCATCTCTCTTATCAATGAAACTGGATTCGGGACATGGGTTGTCTTCGATCATACATATTATGCGAGAAAGTAATTTAACATTATTCCTAATTACTTAACTTTTCTTACTTTATAACAAAGATGAAGTCGACATTCTCATTGGTTGCAAGTTTTTACTACGGGATTTAAGTGAACCTTAACCAAAAGCAGATCCTCCGCTTACTATATTTCCCCTTTCCTTATTAAGTAGTGTATCCTGATATTGAGTATTCGGAGAGGAAATATTTATTGCTGAAATCTAACCTAAGATTCGGATATGGCAATCATATAATTGTCTTTATTATTTCCAACGAGTTTACATCAAGCTGCAAGTAACTTATAAACATCTTCCTCACTTCCTCCAATATATATATATATATATATATATATATATATATATATATATATATATATATATATATATATATATATATTTCATTTTCCCCGTGGACTCATAGGAATATATATAAATATATGTGTTGAAAATAGTTTACGATTATGGAGTGAAGAAAATATTTTTTCCACCATGACAAATTAACATTGGTAGAATGATAAGGTTTGTCAGTAATTCTAACCGAACCTGGAATATTTTACTTTAACCTGGTTAACTAAAGATGAATGCACGTGTGAGTTAACATAATAATTATTAATGAGTAAAGAAACATAAACGTTTTTCCGTAGGAGTAACGACAAATCTTTTAACGTTTCCAATGTAAATAAAACATTCCGTGTTCTTCCTGTGAATAGTTGCAATACATAAGGGTAAACAACCTTTTGCAAGATTACTATTTTCAAATGATATAAAGATTCTTGACTGTGACAATAATATCACAAGTTTAATAATGTCACGGTAGCATTTTCAACGACTTTCGTGTCAAATGTTTGAAATATTATCTTATGTTATGTCTATACTTAAATGAGTACCCTACAGATTCGCACTCATGGTGGAAGAAGAAGAAACTCTACGTAAGCTACTGTGTTTCTGATTTTCGTAGCCACCTGGACGAAATGAAACACTAGAACCTCCCAGAATATTTCCAGCCAGCAATTACGCAATTCTAGTGCCCCATGTTTTCGCTATGGTCAGGTCAACGTGCGAATTGTCAAACGATGTGGTGTGGAGGGCAGCGTTTTCAAGTAGTGCTCACTGGGCCAGTAATGGGAGAAACAAGCTAGTATTCAGAGGGTTATTTTATACCCCTAACGCAAGAGCTGTCACTATATATATATATATATATATATATATATATATATATATATATATATATATATATACTATAGGGTAGGCAAATGACCGTGGGAGTGGCAGCCCCCATCACAAGACGTCAACACTTGTCACGGGTTATCCGTCCCGTGACACCCGTTACGCTAAAAAAAAAAAAGAATTCCCTTGGGAACAGCTTACCAGCCACTGTTGATAATTTAGGTGCCATCAGAAGCTAAGGAGTGGGAGGGGTAGCTAATGACCATTCTCCCACATGCGTTAGGGGCACGAAAATAACCCTCCGAGTACTTGCTTGTTTGTCCTATAACTGGCCATTGAGCTCCACAATTTGAATATGGCGCTCCACGTCACCGTTTGGCAATTCACACTTTGACCAGCCTTTACCTGGCGATGCTGGATGACACTAAAAATGCATAATTGCTGGCTGAAAATTATATATATATATATATATATATATATATATATATATATATATATATATATATGTATATATATATTATTATTATTATTATTATTATTATTATTATTATTATCATTATTATTATCGTCGCTGTCTCCTGCGTTAGCGAGGTAGCGCAAGGAAACAGACGAAAGAATGGCTCAACCCACCCACATACATATGTATATTCATACACGTCCACACACGCTCTTATACATACCTATACATATCAACGTATACAAATATAAACATACACAGACATATACATATATACACGTGTACATAATTCATACTTGCTGCCTTATTCATTCTCGTCGCCACCCCGCCACATATGAAATGACACCCCCTCCCGCCGCATGTGTGCGAGGTAGCGCTAGGAAAAGACATGTATAATGTCATGTATAATGCACCGAAACCACAGCTCTCTTTCCACATCCAGGGCCCATAAAACTTTCCTTGGTTTACCTCAGACGCTTCACATGCCCTGGTTCAATCCACTGAAAGCACGTCGACCCCGGTAGACCACATCGTTCCAATCCACTCTATTCCTTGCACGCTTTTCACCCTCCTGCATATATATATATATATATATATATATATATATATATATATATATATATATATATATACATATATATATATATATATATATATATATATATATATATATATATATATATATAAAGGTATTAAGAATATATGGTGTGGGAGGCAAGTTGTTAGAAGCAGTGAAAAGTTTTTATCGAGGATGTAAGGCATGTGTACGTGTAGGAAGAGAGGAAAGTGATTGGTTTTCAGTGAATGTAGGTTTGCGGCAGGGTTGTGTGATGTCTCCATGGTTGTTTAATTTGTTTATGGATGGGGTTGTTAGGGAGGTGAATACAAGAGTTTTGGAAAGAGGGGCAAGTATGCAGTCTGTTGTGGATGAGAGAGCTTGGGAAGTGAGTCAGTTGTTCGCTGATGATACAGCACTGGTGGCTGATTCATGTAAGAAACTGCAGAAGCTGGTGACTGAGTTTGGTAAAGTGTGTGAAAGAAGAAAGTTAAGAGTAAATGTGAATAAGAGCAAGGTTATTAGGTACAGTAGGGTTGAGGGTCAAGTCAACTGGGAGGTAAGTTTGAATGGAGAAAAACTGGAGGAAGCAAAGTGTTTTAGATATCTGGGAGTGGATCTGGCAGCGGATGGAACCATGGAAGCAGAAGTGAGTCATAGGGTGGGGGAGGGGGTGAAAGTTCTGGGAGCCTTGAAGAATGTTTGGAAGTTGAGAACATTATCTCGGAAAGCAAAAATGGGTATGTTTGAAGGAATAGTGGTTCCAACAATGTTGTATGGTTGCGAGGCGTGGGCTATGGATAGAGTTGTGCGCAGGAAGGTGGATGTGCTGGAAATGAGATGTTTGAGAACAATTTGTGGTGCGAGGTGGTTTGATCGAGTAAGTAATGTAAAGGTAAGAGAGATGTGTGGAATAAAAAGAGTGTGGATGAGAGAGCAGAAGAGGGTGTTTTGAAATGGTTTGGTCACATGGAGAGAATGAGTGAGGAAAGATTGACCAAGAGGATGTATGTGTCAGAGGTGGAGGGAACGAGAAGTGGGAGACCAAATTGGAGGTGGAAAGATGGAGTGAAAAAGATTTTGAGTGATTGGGGCCTGAACATGCAGGAGGGTGAAAGGCGTGCAAGGAATAGAGTGAATTGGAACGATGTGGTATACCGGGGTCGACGTGCTGTCAATGGATTGAACCAGGGCATGTGAAGTATCTGGGGTAAACCATGGAAAGTTCTGTGGGGCCTGGATGTGGAAAGGGAGCTGTGGTTTTGGTGCATTATCACATGACAGCTAGAGACTGAGTGTGAACGAATGGGGCCTTTGTTGTCTTTTCCTAGCGCTACCTCGCACACATGAGGTGGGAGGGGGTTGTTATTCCATGTGTGGTGAGGTGGCGATGGGAATGAATAAAGGCAGACAGTGTGAATTATGTACATATGTATATATGTATATGTCTGTGTGTGTATTTATATGTGTACATTGAGATGTATAGGTATGTATATTTGCGTGTGTGAACGTGTATGTATATACATGTGCATGTGGGTGGGTTGGGCCATTCTTTCATCTGTTTCCTTGCGCTACCTCGCTAACGCGGGAGACAGCGACAAAGCAAAATAAATAAATGAATAAATAAATATAACATTTCTAGTTTTATGATAATATGAACAGAACTTACAAGAAAGAATTAATACTTTTGATATTCTAGCTAACATATTATGATAACTTATTTAAGAACAAAATGTATAGCTAACTTATGATAGAAATATGAACAGATCTTATAAATAGAATAGGAACAGAACTTGTAATAGCCTCTCTAAAATATGAAGAAAAATTAACAAAACTTATTCTAGCTAACTTATTTATTATGATAAGAAATGAAAAGAACTTAAGATGAAAAATGGACAGAACTGATGATATCCTAGCTAACTTTTTATTGTAATGAAAAATGAACTGAACTTATTAATGAAAAATATATGATATCCTAGCTAACTTATTCATTATAATAAAAAATGAACAACTTATGAATGAAAAATGAACAGAACTTGTGATATACTAGCACTTATGAATAGAAATTGAGCAGAACTTGTGATAGCTTACTAGTTTATGCTAATCATGGTTTTCATTGTACATTTGATAAGAGTTAAATATCCCTGTATCATCAACAACCTCCCTAACCCTATTGGAAGAAGACTCCAATTGTAAAGAAATGTTCTAGATGAGAAAAAATAGCTTGGTAGTATTTTTAGTAAATAGAATTGTATAACTGCACCCTTGACTTATACTTTTACAAATTATATGGGTCAAGGGAAATGATAAATGCAGTGACATATGAATACAGTACTGGTATATGGTTTGTAACTGCTGTATTATATTCACACACCTGTTTGTGAAGTCGTTCTCCTTGACTCTTATTCTGTCGAAAGTAATGGTGAATAATTGAACAAAAGTTGGCAAAAAAAAGATTGAGCATTTAATTTATCAATAGTAGTGGAGGGACCACCGCAGCAGCTCTTGGTAAACTGTAGGAATCAAGGAAAAGTGTAGTGCAAAACGTTAATAACTATGGGGAAGCCAGGGACTCAGAGTGTGGCATGTGGCTGTAGCCAAAGACCCTAAAAGGTCTTTGCTTGTAGCAAGCGAAAAAAGGAATGTCATGTTAGGAGTGGCATTGAAGTAACTGAAGATGATAATGGAAGTTGGCAGACTTGATACCTTTGTACCTAAATTCTCAAAATATTTTGGATGCATGTAGTAAAGAATGCAAAATGTGTTAGTACACAGAGCTAATAGTCATAATTAGTTTTTAAGTCTACATATTATTTGATAGTTGTCCCTTATTTTGTGTGAAGACCAATTCAGGGCTAGTCTTTTCTCATTACAAGTTGTCATTTGTCTTGTTTCCACTTTTTGTATCCTGCATCGAATTACATCTTCAAAGCATTCTCTTTTGTAACGTACTGTCCTTCCTGGTTTCTGACATTCACTAATAATGGCATCTTATATGTAGCTCAAAGTGGTTCAGCAAAAGGCAATCAAATTCATTCATGCCAGATTGTGAACCAATTCTTTTCACTTAACGCAAGTGTATTTGGAATCACACTCTTAAGAATAAAACACATGAACCACCCTCAGATGGCATAACTGTATTCTAGTCAAGACTAAGCCAAGACTTGAAGACTTAGTATGCTGATAAAGTTTATTGAAAAATGTATATTACACTTCATGTGGCTTAAACATCTCAGAAAATTAAAAGGCCTCAGAAAATTGAGTTGAAACTCAACTTAGGTTATCTTGGTGATGAATGTACTTATCTGGTGTTGAATGTAACAGATGTCATATATCATCACATCACATTTTTTGCAGATTTTGCACGTCATGTGTATGTTAATAACAATATTTTTTGCCCTGTTATTAGCTCTTAATGTAGTTCACAGGTGAAATTGCATTTGTATTTATTTTGGTAATTAAACTTTGTGTACATGAGGAGAAGCATTTCATTGCACACACTTGTGTTGATGTTTACAAGTAAACCTACTTGTTTTTTAAGTATTGATAGGTAAGAGGAATATAGATATTTGCAGATAAAATCATTTGTATTTGACTTTAATGGACCTCAACAGAAAATGATGTGTTCTCTCCAGTTGTTTTCTGTACTGTAGCAGCATAATCATCAGCAACAACTCTTGGTGGTATAAAGTCATATATTATTTCAGAACATGCGATGCTGCCTTTAAGGTTTTTATGCCTTTCATCGAATGTACAAAAGTCATTGATGCCCCTTTATGTATTACTAAGAATCTGGTAGTATTATGTTATATCTATGTGTATCATGTGGCGATGGGAATAAATAAAGGCAGACAGTATAAATTATGTACATATGTATATATGTATATGTCTGTGTGTGTATATATATGTGTACATTGAGATGTATAGGTATGTATATTTGCTGTGTGCGGACGTGTATGTATATACATGTGTATGTGGGTGGGTTGGGCCATTCTTTCGTCTGTTTCCTTGCGCTACCTCGCTAATGCGGGAGACAGCAACAAAGCAAAATGAAAATGAATAATCATTCCAAAACATGTAAATGTATAAGAATATTTTTCAAGTTCAATTATGAATTTTAGATTGTTCTCTTATTATAGTTTTATGATTCTTTTAGAAAACATATATATATATATATATATATATATATATATATATATATATATATATATATAAGTCAATTGGGAGGTGAGTTTGAATGGAGAAAAACTGGAGGAAGTGAAGTGTTTTAGATATCTGGGAGTGGATCTGGCAGCGGATGGAACCATGGAAGCGGAAGTGGATCATAGGGTGGGGGAGGGGGCAAAAATTCTGGGAGCCTTGAAGAATGTGTGGAAGTCGAGAACATTATCTCGGAAAGCAAAAATGGGTATGTTTGAAGGAATAGTGGTTCCAACAATGTTGTATGGTTGCGAGGCTTGGGCTATGGATAGAGTTGTGCGCAGGAGGATGGATGTGCTGGAAATGAGATGTTTGAGGACAATGTGTGGTGTGAGGTGGTTTGATCGAGTAAGTAACGTAAGGGTAAGAGAGATGTGTGGAAATAAAAAGAGCGTGGTTGAGAGAGCAGAAGAGGGTGTTTTGAAATGGTTTGGGCACATGGAGAGAATGAGTGAGGAAAGATTGACCAAGAGGATATATGTGTCGGAGGTGGAGGGAACGAGGAGAAGAGGGAGACCAAATTGGAGGTGGAAAGATGGAGTGAAAAAGATTTTGTGTGATTGGGGCCTGAACATGCAGGAGGGTGAAAGGAGGGCAAGGAATAGAGTGAATTGGAGCGATGTGGTATACCGGGGTTGACGTGCTGTCAGTGGATTGAATCGGGGCATGTGAAGCGTCTGGGGTAAACCATGGAAAGCTGTGTAGGTATGTATATTTGCGTGTGTGGACGTATGTATATACATGTGTATGGGGGTGGGTTGGGCCATTTCTGTCGTCTGTTTCCTTGCGCTACCTCGCAAACGCGGGAGACAGCGTCAAAGCAAAAAAAAAAAAAAAAAGAAAAAAAAAATATATATTATCCCTGGGGATAGGGGAGAAAGAATACTTCCCACGTATTCCCTGCGTGTCGTAGAAGGCGACTAAAAGGGAAGGGAGCGGGGGGCTGGAAATCCTCCCCTCTCGTTTTTTTTTTTTTTTTTTTTTCTTTCTTTTTTTTTTTTTTCCATAAGAAGGAACAGAGAAGGGGGCCAGGTGAGGGTATTCCCTCAAAGGCCCAGTCCTCTGTTCTTAACGCTACCTCGCTATTGCGGGAAATGGCGAATAGTATGAAAAAATATATATATATATATATATATATATATATATATATATATATATATATATATATATTTTTTTTTTTTTTTTTTTTTTTTCTTTTTTATACTTTGTCGCTGTCTCCCGCGTTTGCGAGGTAGCGCAAGGAAACAGACGAAAGAAATGGCCCAACCCCCCCCATACACATGTACCTACGTCCACACATGCAAATATACATACCTACACAGCTTTCCATGGTTTACCCCAGACGCTTCACATGCCCTGATTCAATCCACTGACAGCATGTCAACCCCGGTATACCACATCGATCCAATTCACTCTATTCCTTGCCCGCCTTTCACCCTCCTGCTTGTTCAGGCCCCGATCACTCAAAATCTTTTTCACTTCATCTTTCCACCTCCAATTTGGTCTCCCATTTATCCTCGTTCCCTCCACCTCTGACACATATATCCTCTTGGCCAATCTTTCCTCACTCATTCTCTCCATGTTACCAAAACACCCTCTTCTGCTCTCTCAACCACACTCTTTTTATTACTACACATCTCTCTTATTCTTTCATTTCTTACTCAATCAAACCACCTCACACCACTTATTGTCCTCAGACATCTCATTTACAGCACGTCCACCCTCCTCCGCACAACTCTATCTATAGCCCATGCCTCGCAACCATATAACATTGTTGGAACCACTATTCCTTCAAACATACCCATTTTTGCTTTCTGAGATAAATTTCTCGAGTTCCACACATTCTTCAACGCTCCCAGAACTTTCGCCCCCTCCCCCACCCTATGATTCACTTCCACTTCCATGGTTCCATCCACTGCCAAATCCACTCCCAGATATCTAAAACACTTCACTTCCTCCAGTTTTTCTCCCTTCAAACTTACCTCCCAATTGACTTGTCCCTCAACCCTACTGTACCTAATCACCTTGCTCTTATTCACATTTACTCTCAGCTTTCTTCTTTCACACACTTTACCAAACTCAGTCACCATCCTCTGCAGTTTCTCACCTGAATCAGCAACCAGCGCTGTATCATCAGCGAACAACAACTGACTCACTTCCCAAGCTCTCTCATCCACAACAGACTGCATACTTGCATACCTGCATACTTGCCTCAACTAGAGCCAAGAAAATCTTATTGACTTAATACTTGATCGCCGTTTCCTGAGTCAGCAAGGTAGCGCCAGGGAACAGATGAGGAATGGCTCATCCCCTCATGCACACACATATATATATACATAGATACACATACATGCCCATTTACATATATATACATGTACATATCAACATATACACATATACAAGTACATACATATTCATACTTGTTTGCCTTCATCCATTCCCATGCTACATAATCAAGACCCAAAAATTGAATAGTATATCATCTTCCAACAATTTATCCTTGCTACAGAGTTGTCAGACAATTGTTTTATTGTTGAACTACTAGACTGCACACAATCCTTTGGTTCTCTCCAGGCATGCCACAAGAAAGATTGAACTATTTGGCACTCTTGCCACTTAGAAATGAGAATTCTTGGAATTCCTTCAAGTGTTTACCTTAACAAAATTCTCATTGTTTAAACATTTTCTGATTCAATTTCTTATTGATTTTCTATGTGTAGTACATCTTAGAAGTTGTACTGCTGTCCACTCGTATTCCAGAGTTTGCCTCAACTAGGGCCCAGAAAATCTTGTTGACTTAATGCAGCTTCCAAATATCTCTTTGGATATTCATTTTGTATGACTATATGTACTTAACTCATTTACTTTCCACTGGTGATGCAGTTGGTTTTCTAGATCATCAAATGTTTCTATGGTATTGTCACTTCAGGGTGTGTGGGGCTTTTTTAACCCAGGAATTTTAGCACCCTCAAACAACCCAAAAGTTTTAACATCCCTTACCAAGATAGAACTTTAGCTTTCTCTAATAACTAAGGGATTTTGGAATAGCCTATGAAAACCTAATCCAACCAAACTTGATCAAACACAACATAACAAGCATACCTTCCATAACCAAACACAACATAACAAGCATACCTTCCATAACCAAACACAGTATAGAAACCAATCAAACTTAATTCAGCCTAGCCACCCAAACCCCAAAACCTAGCTTGATTGATGTGATTGACTTTGTGGAACTGGTAATATGCTGGATGTAATACATAATGCTTATAACACTTTTTAGCATGAAAATGATGTATCTAAAAAAATTTTAATTCATCCAGCCCAAGCTAACCCAACCCTATCTAACCAGAGATATTTTCATTTATAAACCAGTCTCCCCTTTACAGTGTCTGAAAAATTAAAATCTAAGTTAAGCACACCTAACCCAACCAAAGATAATTTCATATGTAAACAATTCTCCCCACTCTTTCCCAGTGCTGAGATCATAAGGCACTGTAACATCTTTGGATGTTACCCATCTCTGAATATTAGACCACTGCTTTAGTATTGTGAATCAGGGGAACTCCAGATTTCCCAAAAGGGCCATGGAAGATTTATGATTCCTCTTAGTGAGTGTTGTGTGGTGATTCAGCATTCCCATGGGAATTTTGTGAAAGGATACCAGAAACCAGGAAAATCAGAATTTTTCTCATACTGGCCCTTTGTATAGAGGTCTTAGATTTGCTAATTAGAGCATAGGTAGTATTAAAAAAAGCCAGTAGCATGCAAGATTTTATTTTTCAGTTTTTTTTTGCAGATACCTGAAGTAATATCATTGCATTACATTGTACTATTTCAACCTCAAAACCTTTTAATATTGATATAGTTCACAGACTAAAGCTAGGGAAGACTAGGGAGCATTCATAAAAGGGCAACAGAACTTTTAACCGGACAGATGAACTCACTGAAGAAAAGCTGAAGGAATTAAACATATATCTTCTGAAAAGTAAAACCCAGTATTGATCCAAGTGGAGTGTTGGAAATTTAACATAAGTTTCTTATCACCAATTTTGTTGTACTCTGTTGGATTAGGTCAGACTTCATGAGAATGATATTTATTGTTCCTAGGTATAGCTTCAAAGATGAGGCTTATTCATATCTATTTTAGAGTTGATTACACAAGATAAATGTATGAATTTCATCATCATTTCTCAGGTTACAAAGTAACCTGCCGGACCTTAAGTTATGACACCTCAAGTTGTGACAGCTTAAACTTGTGACTTTTTATAAGTAAAGTACATTGTAACTTGTGACATTTAAAAGAAGATAATATTTCTTTTGTATGTTTTTTAAAGGTTTGATTCATTGCAAAGAAGATCATTTTTCTTTTGTATGTATTTTTAAGGTCTAAAAGAAAATCTTCCTTCATGATAAAGTATATCACCATGATTTGGGGTATATTTGTACTTCTTTCTTTCTTTCATACTATTCGCCATTTCCCACATTAGCGAGGTAGCGTTACGAACAGAGGACTGGCCTTTGAGGGAATATCCTCACCTGGCCCCCTTCTCTGTTCCTTCTTATGGAAAAAAAAAAATGAGAGGGGAGGATTTCCAGCCCCCCCCCCGCTCCCTTCCCTTTTAGTCGCCTTCTACGACACGCAGGGAATACGTGGGAAGTATTCTTTCTCCCCTATCCCCAGGGAGGAAAGATAGGGAAATATTTGTACTTATCATGCATATTTTAATTATTCACATAAAAAAACATTTGATACGTGTCCCACTAGCTTGGAAAATATGTTTGTTTTTTAAACTTCCTCTACATTTTGCATCTGTAGTAACTGTAGGCTTTTCAGGATGTTGAGGGAATGTTAGATAGGAGTATAGTAGTAACTGTAGGCTTTTCAGGATGTTGAGGGAATGTTAAGAGATAATCAGGGGAGTATAAGATGTAAGGCTATCACTTTTAAGGTAAGATTAGAGGTGTCCAAAGGTTTGACTGTGGTCCCAAACTCATGGTTATAGCCAAGTCTATGGGTCTCTCTCACTCTATTATGTATTTATTTCTGATGTTAGTCTATTTATATCATCTGCATTACCTGTGATATGGCAACATTTATTAAATAGAATAATAAAAGTGATCTAGATGACCCTAGTGCCCCTTTCTTATTTCTCCAGTATCCTTCATTCCACCCCATCCCACTCCAGCAACACAGAAAGCCTTACACACCATGTTTTGGCATGGCACCTTTGTCTGTGAGTTTTTATCAAGTATCATCTAGATTACATAATGACAGAGTGTAGTTAGCTGAATTGTTTCAGTACGGTATATCAGTATCCTTAAGAGTTGAAATGGGAAAAATTTGGTCAGGAATTTTATCCCCTCCTTATAACACGTTTCAATTGTTCAACTCACAGTGGATTTAAGTTGTGACAAGTGTCGAGGAATGTTTCCCTGTTGTGAGTTAAGGCCTCATCATGAATGAGTTGCTTTATAGAAAAACTTCCAGAGTATTGATTACATCATATTATCATGAGTCATTAAGTGACTCTAATGGAAGTTAAACTTAAATGAATGAGTTGCTATATAGAAAAACTTCCAGAGTATTGATTACATCATATTATCATGAGTTATTAAGTGACTCTAATGGAAGTTAAACTTAAGAAGGTTTTCTTTCATAAAGACTCTAATATGATCACTTGTTTCACCTTTTCATTTCTGGTATCTTTTGTTGTCATTGTAGTTTCATCATTTGGATCACTGAACATTTAGAATTGGGTGGGCCTGATACATCTAGATTCCTAGATTTTGTAGATGAGTTATAAGTGAAGAAAAGCACTCCTGCTATAGGTAGATTTATAATAGGGTGTTGATGTTGCTTAGCATTTGTACACTTAATGCATCATGTAGAGATAGTAGATTGATATAGGAGTTTACTTTTGATTTATAGTTTTCCTTAAGTATTTCTATTGTAAAGTTTGTCATGCTTTTATTGCAGAAAGTGTCATGGGTTATGGCCCAGAAACAAATGCAGACATGGGTACACCATCTGCAATTTACCTGTTGGCATTTTATAGTGCCTTAGGTGGATTCCTGTTTGGCTATGACACAGGTGTTGTATCAGGTGCTATGATTCTTGTTAGGTAAGTATTATTTTGATGTATTCGCTCTTAAGAATGATGGTGAATGTCTCTCTTAAGAATGATGATGAATGTCAACTGAAAAACTGTTTGAAAGTTGTTACACACGAGAGAGAGTGAGAAAGTACTTGCGACGAGACTTTGCTGAAAGGTATGGCTAATATTTAGTGCTGACTACAGATAAATCAAGTTATGAAAAATGAGTCTTTTATTATATGTTGTCTAGTGTCATATGCGAGATGAAGATATTGTATGTAAATGGATTGGATGTCAGCAGCCAATGTGTGGTTGAGATGAAAAAAAAAAAGTAACCCAGACCAAAGGAGTGATACCTGAAATCCTCTCACCTGTTAATGTACAGCCACCACTAATCTTCTTGTAAAACTTCCCTGATTTGTGCAGCTTGCCAACTACTACCTGAGAGAGAGAGAGAGAGAGTAGGGTACCTTATTGTTTTTGCCCAGGTATGGTAAAGTTTCTCATTTAAGGGAATAATAACTCATAATGGTGTGCTGATATTATAAGTTTGCCCTAAAAGTGTGAAATATCTTTTATCACTGTTTAGTGTGGAATGTTCAAAACTGGATTTTAAAGGATCTGCTGTAGAATATCCTTAACTGTAGCTGGCTTATTACAGTTAGGGCATGAGTATAAGCAGTCTTCATGCATGATTATCATCAGAACTAGGCAGCATTTTCTATAGACATTTGATGATACAAAGCATGTTGGAGAGTTCTTGTTTATGTGATACCAAGTGTGTTAATTGAAATCAACTAGGGACGGAAAGAAACCATGATATGGTATAATTAGCACAAGCTCAGCTGATGCCATCAAATTTTAAATTATGATAGTTGAGTGGGTGGTGGCTTGTACAGAGCATCAGATTGGAAAAGAATAATGTGGTTTCAAAAGCAGTTTAGGATGTGTGGATCAGGTGTGTGTTTTGAAGAATATGTTTGAGAAATACTCACAGAAACAGAAAGATTTTTATTTGGCATTTACGGATTTGGAGAAAGCATACGATAAGGTTGGTATAGATGCTGAGTGGAAAATGTTACAAATATATATTGTGGGAGGAAAGCTAGTAGATTTGGTGTGGAGCTTTTATTAAGAGTGTAAAGCATATGTGTGAGTAGGTAGAGAGGAGGGTGAGTGGTTCCAGATGAAAGTGGGTTTCCAACAGGTATGTATAATGTCACCATAGCTATTCAGTCTGTTTGTGGATGAGATGGTGCAAGGGTTTTGGCATAAAGGGAAGGTCTTCAGTCTGGCAGTGGGCAAGGTGCTTAGGAGGTGAGGTAGTTCTTGTTTGCTGATGTCACAGTGCTGGTGGCAGATTCGAGTTCGAAACTGTGGAAATTTGTTTTTGAGTTTTGGAGAGTGTGTGAAAGAGAAAGTTGAGAGAAAATGTGAATAAAAGCAAGATTATTAGGTTTAGTAGAGGAGAGAGGCAGATTGGTTTGGGTGTGAGTTTGACAGAAGACTAGGAGGAAGTGAAGTGTTTTAGATAACCAAGAGTGGACATGGCAGCATGTGGAACTGTTGGAGCTGAAGTATGTTACTGGATGGATGAGTGGGAGGCCTTTGGTACATTGAGGGCTATGTGGAAAGAAAAGTCACTATCTAGGAATATTTCCAAAGAAACAACATCTTCAGTATTCTTGCAATAGATGCCAGCTACTTGACCTCCCCACAGTTTTATACAGATTGTAAATTGTAGTACCTCTGTATACGTATAACTATAATGCTGTACTTGAGTACCAAATAGGAGTATACATGAAATAAGAGTACAATATCCAGTATAAAGAAACAAATCCTTCCAAAACCTCCCCACTCTTGGCAGCTAGTCCACCTCTGTGAATTTTGGTGCGAATTTTGGAATATATTTAAATGCATTTATGGTATTTGCCTTAGACATGTGATTCAGTATGAAATGAGAGCACAGTAAGAATAAACTCAAGGCATTCACTTAGCACAGGTCCATGCCTTTGCATAACTAATGATATATTTAATGTGATTTTTCTGTTGATTATGAATGTTGATTTATCATTCCAGAATGGCAATTCTTTTTATTCTTTTTTATTTTTGAAAACTCTAGGATGGAATTTCTTGATCTTGCCCTGCATTTAAGAGTTAAGAATCATAACAAGTACCTGATCATGAAAGGTAGGAGTCATCTGTATCCATTTTTGATTCCTTTGACCTCTTGTTCATTTGTAAAGGTAAGCCACTAGAAATTTTGGTCCAAAAGTGATAATTGCAAGAAGCAGATTTTTTGCTTATCAGTGAGCAAATAGAGGTTGCCAAAACCTGATTGAAGATTCTATCTCTAACAGGGAGCAGTTTCATCTGAATGCAATATGGCATGAGGTGATTGTGTCCATTACCATTGCTGCAGCCTGGTTCTCAGCTCTAGTTGCTGGGCCTGCTACAGGTAGTTAGTTAGTAGGAAATTTTTTTATTTTAACAGAAACATGTTCTATCATATTTTACTGATAACATATTTGATATTTAGGTAGTTAATTGGTCAATACATGATGATAATCAACCTATGAATATGTTGTGCAAGCTATCCTACTTAGGATGTTCCTTCTACTGCTGCAGATCATTATGGCCGCCGTCCTATAATCCTGTCTGCTAGCGTTATTTTTGTTGTAGGAGCAGTAATCATGGGTGTTGCTCCAGAGAAGATTACACTCCTGATTGGTCGCTTTGCTGCTGGCATTGCGATTGGTATGTCTTCATTGCATGGTGTTTACCTTGAAAACTTTTTCTTTCATCTTCATTATTTCTCATGTAATTTGCAAGAAAGGCTGCATCTGCTTATGTCCATTTTCTTACTGTCAAGTATATTGCACCAAAATCATAGCCCCCTATCCACAACCAGGCCCCACAGACCTTTCCATGGTTTACCTTTGATGCTTCACATGCCCTGGTTCAGCTGATTGACAGCATGTCAACCCCTGTATAACACATCGTTCAAATTCACTCTATCCTGTGCATACTTTCACCTTCCACATGTTCTGGCCCCTGGTTGCTCAGAATCTGATACAGGAAATGGTGATCAAGTATAATAATGATCAAGTATAATAATGATCAAATATAATAATGATAATGGGAACATTGTTGAAAGGGGCAAGGGGGAAGTGATAACAGGTAGTGATGAAGTGAGAAGATGGTGTATTTTTAAGGTTTGTTGAATGTGTTTGATGATAGAGTTGCAGATATAGGGTGTTCTGGCTGAGGTTGTGTATGAAGTGAGAGGGTCAGGGAGAATGATTTGGTGGAGAGGAGGTAGAGAAAGCTTTGTGGAAGATTAAATCTGGCAAGGCGGCAGGTTTGGATGTTATTGCAGTGGAATTTATTAAAAAAAAGAGGGTTGGTAAGGATATTCAGGGCATGAATGGACCATGGTGAAATGCCTGAGGGTTAGCGGAATGCATGCATAGTGTCATTGTACAAAGACAAAGGGGATAATGGTGAGTGTTCAAACTGCAAAGGCGTATGTTGGTTGAGTATTACTGGGAAATTATATGGGAGGGCATTGATTAAGAGGGTGAAGGCATGTACAGAGCATCAGCTTGGGGAAGAGCAGTGTGGTTTCTGAAGTGTTAGAGGATGTGTGGATTAGGTGTTTGCTTTGAAGAATGTATATGAGAAATATTTAGAAAAAACAAATGAATTTGTATGTGGCATTTATGGATATGGAGAAGGCATATGATAAGGTTGATAAAGATGCTTTGTGGAAGGTATTAAGAGTATATGGTGTGGGAGGTAAGTTGTTAGAAGCATTGAAAAGTTTTTACCAAGGATGTAAGGCATGTATACGAGTAGGAAGAGAGGAGAGTGATTGGATCCCAGTGAATGTTGGTCTGCAGCAGGGATGTGTGATATCCTCATGGTTATTTAATTTGTTTATGGATGGGGTTGTTAGGGAGGTAAATGCATGAGTTTTGAAGATAGGGGCAAGTATGCAGTCTGTTGTGGATGAGAGGGCCTGGGAATTGAGTTAGTTGTTGTTTGCCGATAATAGAGCTCTCTAGTGGCTGATTCGTGTGAGAAACTGCAGAGGTTGGTGACTGAGTTTGGAAAAATGTGTGAAAGGAGGAAGATGAGAGTAAATGTGAGTAAGAGCAAGGTTATTAGGTTCAGTAGGGTTAAGGGACAAGTTAATTGAGATGTAAGTTTGAATGGAGAAAAATTAGCGGAATTGAAGTGCTTTAGATATCTGGGAGTGCACTTAGCAGCAGATGGAACCATGGAAGCAGAGGTGAGTCACAGGGTGGGGGAATGTCCGAAGGTTCTGGGAGCAATGAAGAATATGTGGAAGGAGAGAACGTTATCTCAGAGAGCAAAAATGGGTATATTTGAAGGAATAGTGGTTCCAACAATATTATATGGTTGCGAGGCATGGGCTATAGATAAGGTTGTACGAAGGAGGGTGGATGTGTTGGAAATAAAATGTTTGAGGACAATATGTGATGTGAGATGGTTTGATTGAGTAAGTAATGTAAGGATAAGGGAGATGTGTGGAAATAAAGTGTAAAGTTGAGAGAGCAGAAGAGGGTATGTTGAAATGGTTTGTACATATGGAGAGAATGAGTGAGGAAAGATTGATAAAGAGGATGTATGCGTCAGAGGTGGAGGGAACAAGGAGAAGCAGGAGACCAAATTGGGAGTGGAAAGATGGAGTGAAAAAGACTTTGAGCAATGAGGGCCTGAACATACAGGAGGGTGAGAGGCATGCAAGGGATAGAGTGAATTGGAACGATGTGGTATACTGGGGTTGACATGTTGTCATTGGACTGATCCAGGGCATGTGAAGCATCTGGGGTAAACCATGGAAAGGTCTGTCAGGCCTGGATATGAATAGGAAGCTGTGGTTTTGGTGCATTACACATGAAAGCTAGAGACTGAGTTTGAACAAATGCGGCCTTTTTTGTCTGTATTCCTGGCGCTACCTCACTGAAGCAGGGGATAGTGATGCTGTTTTCCTGTGGGGTGTGGTAGCGACAGGAATGGATGAAGGCAAGCAAGTATGAATATCTACATGTGTGTGTATGTAATGCTTTCATACATATATGTATATATGTATATATATATATATATATATGAGTTTGGTAAAGTGTGTGGTAGAAGAAAGTTAAGAGTAAATGTGAATAAGAGCAAGGTTATTAGGTACAGTAGGGTTGAGGGTCAAGTCAATTGGGAGGTGAGTTTGAATGGAGAAAAACTGGAGGAAGTGAAGTGTTTTAGATATCTGGGAGTGGATCTGGCAGCGGATGGAACCATGGAAGCGGAAGTGGATCATAGGGTGGGGGAGGGGGCAAAAATTCTGGGGGCCTTGAAGAATGTGTGGAAGTCGAGAACATTATCTCGGAAAGCAAAAATGGGTATGTTTGAAGGAATAGTGGTTCCAACAATGTTGTATGGTTGCGAGGCGTGGGCTATGGATAGAGTTGTGCGCAGGAGGATGGATATGCTGGAAATGAGATGTTTGAGGACAATGTGTGGTGTGAGGTGGTTTGATCGAGTGAGTAACGTAAGGGTAAGAGAGATGTGTGGAAATAAAAAGAGCGTGGTTGAGAGAGCAGAAGAGGGTGTTTTGAAGTGGTTTGGGCACATGGAGAGATTGAGTGAGGAAAGATTGACCAAGAGGATATATGTGTCGGAGGTGGAGGGAACGAGGAGAAGAGGGAGACGAAATTGGAGGTGGAAAGATGGAGTGAAAAAGATTTTGTGTGATCGGGGCCTGAACATGCAGGAGGGTGAAAGGAGGGCAAGGAATAGAGTGAATTGGAGCGATGTGGTATACCGGGGTTGACGTGCTTCTCAGTGGATTGAATCAAGGCATGTGAAGCGTCTGGGGTAAACCATGGAAAGTTGTGTAGGTATGTATATTTGCGTGTGTGGACGTATGTATATACATGTGTATGGGGGGGGTTGGGCCATTTCTTTCGTCTGTTTCCTTGCGCTACCTCGCAAACGCGGGAGACAGCGACAAAGTATAAAAAAAAAAAAAAAAATGTAAATTTTGATACATATATGTATGTTTATGTGATTATATGGGTGCTTATGTATATATATGTGTATATGAGTGGATGGGCCATTCTTCATCTGTTTCCTGGCGCTACCTCATTGACACGAGAAACAGCGATTATGTATGATAAATGAATAATAGATATGAATATATTGTACTGTACAATGCTAACCTCTTTTAACTTTTGTAGGCTTTGCTTCAATGTCTGTCCCTGTGTATCTGAGTGAGGCATCACCATTAGAGCTGCGTGGGCAGCTCACTGTCACCAACATACTTTTTGTCACTGGTGGCCAGACAGTCTCAGCCATAATATGTGGTGCATTTTCCAATGTTTCAGAAGGATGGAGGTAAATGGTGCTTTCTAGCACTGCAGTTTTCAAACTGTTTCCAAACCAAGGTAAAAAGGTCATTGCAGATTTTGGGAGTTAGCAGACAGTGGAAAAATATATTCCATTATAGCGGAATACTGTAGTAATTTTTCTCTTCACTTGTAATGCCTTTTTTATGGATGTGTAATTAATGACCTTTAAATCTTTTGTATATTCACCTAGCCCACCCTTTGTAAACAAGAAAGGAATTAGATGTATATGATATTGATTAATGCAATCAAGTGGCAGTTACTTCATGTATGCATAAATGAGATCAAGTCCACAGCAAATATTTTGAATGTTGCTGTTTTGTGGCTTTGAAATTAGATGGTGTGAAGACTTATTCATCTTAAATGTTTGGGTAAAATTCTGCAAGTGAGAAAAGCATAATTGATAAAGAAAAGGACTGTCGCTTATCATAAAAGTTAAGGATTATCATAGTTTGGAAATGTGAAATTGCATTTATTTCAAATGAAGATTATTACATGTTCTGGGAATAAGGAAGAAAGAATACTTCCCACATATTCCCTGCATGTTGTAAAAGACATCTAAAAAGGGAGGGAGTGGGGGGCTGGAAATCCTCCCCTTCAGTTTTTACTTTTCCAAAAGAAGGAACAGAGAAGGGGGCCAAGTGAGGATTTTCTCTCTTTGGGTCTCTCCTTTGTTTTTAATGGTACCTTGCTGACACGGGAAATGGTGAATATATATGGAATAAAAACTTGCAGATGGTTAGAGAAAAGGATAATAATGAAGAAAGATTAGTGTTATAGTAGACTTTGAATGACATTGGAATGAGTGTATTGAATGACATTTTATGCTGGAAAGGATTTTGGGAGAAACACAAGATACAGTTTTCTGGTAAAGATTCTAAACTCATCTTCTTCACCAGGTACATGCTGGGTCTGGGAGGAGTACCAGCTATAGTACAACTAGCTGGCTTTGCTTTCTTGCCTGAAAGTCCACGTTGGTTGGTTTCTAAGGGCAGGTAATTTGTTTTTTTGCCTTGAAAATATTAAGCATTCTTCCACCATTTCTCTCCCAAGTGCTCTTCCACTTTATTCCACTTTATTTCCATATGTCCCCTCTCACCCATCCCTTTTAATTGTACTATTATACACTTTTCTTGTTTTTCCTTTCTTTTAACCTTCTAAAACATCTTATTCTCTATGAAATTTGTTGAAACCCACTCACCTCAACTCTTGTTTACCTTCTTTTTTAACACATGCACCTTTCTCGTGACTTCCTGGCTACCCTACTGACCTGTTGTTTTTATTCCTGCTCCATACACCCTGGTTCACTCCATTGACAACATGTCACCCCCCTGTATACCGCGTCGCTCCAATTCACCCTATCCCATGCATGCCTTTTGCTCTCCTGCATCACTGCCTGTTAACACTTTCCCAATTGTCATCTTCGGGGATGTTTCCATGTGTTCATGTTTTTCTCTCACTATTAACCTTACAAATCATCTTATTCTCCATGAAGTTTACTAATACTTGCTCATCACAACTCTCATTTACCTCTTTTTCAACCCCTGCACCTTCCTCTTGACCTTCTGCTGCTTTCTCTTGTACATCTCTCAATCATATGAAGTCTTTTCCTGTACCAGCCATGCAACTCTCTTTTCTCTCACTAGGGACTTTACTTTGACATTCCTCCTCTAACTACCCTTTCTCCTAGCCCATTTCCTATGTTCTGCATACCACACACCTCTTCCGCACATGCCAGCAGTGCTTCCTTAGATAGCTCCATTTCTAACCCACTCCTTAAGGTTTTATCATTCTAAACTCAGTCTCTCCTCTTACCTTTTAACTGTAGTGAAGATTTATGCTTTATTTTCCTCTTTTATATAGATATAGGTCAGAGGTATTATGTTAAGCTGCTAAACAGTGTCTTTATGTTCATAGCTATGATGTCCATTATGTTTCATTTTTCCCATAACAGTCATGAGTAGCAAGAATAAGAGAGCTCTAACTGATTCAGAAGTTGAAGCTATTATGGCAGTGTCTGAGATGAGTAGGTTTAAGGACATTGATAAATGCTGATGCCTTAGAGGTAACATTTGGATTACAGGGAAATGAATCACCTATCCTACTTCCATCAACCAGCTCATCTACACTGATTCCTGTACTCATACAATGTAAGGTTAAGAATCTTTAAGGACAAATCTCCCAGATTTTGACTGCATTTTGAATCTTTAAAAACAACTATTGGATTTTAGATCTGTGATTCTAGACATATTTTTCATAGAATTTAGAAGTGAATCATTCATACTTCACACAACACTATTTTGTGCTGCCATTAGCGTGATTTATGCTGGAGTTAGAATTGAAGTTTAAAGCAGTGGCAGAAGTTAAAACAATTTTCACCATATACTTGTCACTTTTCCATGAAGATAATTCACTTCCTTTTTTTTCATACTTGATCATTATTTCCAGCATTAGTAAGGTAATGCTAGGAACGGACAAGAAAAGGCCGCATCTACTCACATCCATTTTTGAGATATCATGTGAAATGCATGGAAACCACAGCTCTCTTTCCATATTCAGGCCTCACTGACCTTTTCATAGTTTACACCAAATGCTTCACATACCCTGGTTCAGTCCACTGACAGCATGTTGGCCCCGGTATACCACCCAGTTCACTCTATCCTGTGTATGCCTTTCAGCCCCCTGCGTATTCAGGCTCCGATCACTCAAAATCTTTTTCACCCCATCCTTCCATTTTCAATTTGGTCTTCCCTGCTCTCCTTGTTCCCTCCACTTCTGATACATATATCCTGTTTGTCAACTTATCCTAACTGATTATTTCTATATGTCCAAACCATTTCAGCACACTTTCTTCTGCTCTCAACCACAGTCTTTTTATTTCCACGCATCTCTCTTACTCCGTCATTACTTACTTGATCAAACTGCTTCACAACTCATATTGACATATTGTCCTCAAACATTTCATTTTCAACACATCCACCCTCCTCCACTCAACCTTATCTATGATCCATGCCTTGCATCCATATGATATGGGTAGGACCACCATTCCCTCAAACACTCACTTCCTTACATTTTTTTTTTATTATTATACTTAATCGCTGTTCCCATGTCAGTGAGGTAGCACAAGGAAACAGATGAAGAATGGCCCAACCACTCATATACACATATATATAAATGAACGCCCTTACATGCACATTTACGTACATATTCATATCAACGTATACATACATATACAAACACAGACATATACATATATAAACATGTGCATATTCATACTTGCTGCCTCCATCCATTCCCATTGCTACCCTGCCACGCAGGAAGTACCATCCCCCACTCCTGTTTAAGAAAGATAGCGCCAGGAAGAGACCACAATGGCCACATTCGTTCACACTCAGTCTCCAGCTGTCGTGTGTAATGCATTGAAACCACAGCTCCCTTTCCACATCCAGGCCCCACAGACCTATCCATGGTTACCTCAGATGTTTCACATGCCCTGATTCAGTCCGTTGACAGCATGTTGACCCTGGTATACCACATCGTTCCAGTTCACTCAATTCCTTGTGCACCATTCACCCTCCTGTATGTTCTGGCCCTGATCGCTCAGAATCTTTTTCACTCCATCTTTCCACTTCCAATTTGACATAATTATCATTTTTATCTATCTCCTTGTTCCCTCCACCTCTGACACATATATCCTCTTTGTCAATCTTTCCTCACTCATTCTCTCATGTATCCATAGATATCATAACGATTATATAATGTATAACTTTTTCAAATCTATTTCTTTGTGATAGATAATATGTTTAACAGTTTATTGACTTAACTGAGTAAATTTATGTATTATTTGTCAAAGAAAATTTTTCACATTTTTTCATTTTTTGACATAATTATCATTTTTATCTATCCATTAAAGTAAATTCTTGATTGATATGGGTAAAACTGAAAGTTGATGGAGAGAGATGGGTGATTATTGGTGCATATGCACCTGGGCATGAGAAGAAAAATCATGAGAGGCAAGTGTTTTGGGAGCAGCTGAATGAGTGTGTTAGTGGTTTTAATGCATGAGACCGGGTTATAGTGATAGGTGATTTGAATGCAAAGGTGAGTAATGTGGCAGTTGAGGGAATAATTGGTATACATGGGGTGTTCAGTGTTGTAAATGGAAATGGTGAAGAGCTTGTAGATTTATGTGGTGAAAAAGGACTGGTGATTAGGAATACCTGGTTTAAAAAGCGAGATATACATAAGTATACGTATGTAAGTAGGAGAGATGGCCAGAGAGCGTTATTGGATTCGTGTTAATTGACAGGCGTGCGAAAGAGAGACTTCTAGATGTTAATGTGCTGAGAGGTGCAACTGGAGGGATGTCTGATCATTATCTTGTGGAGGCTAAGGTGAAGATTTGTATGGGTTTTCAGAAAAGAAGAGTGAATGTTGGGGTGAAGAGAGTGGTGAGAGTAAGTGAGCTTGGGAAGGAGACTTGTGTGAGGAAGTACCAGGAGAGACTGAGTACAGAATGGAAAAAGGTGAGAACAATGGAAGTAAGGGGAGTGGGGGAGGAATGGGATGTATTTAGGGAATCAGTGATGGATTGCACAAAAGATGCTTGTGGCATGAGAAGAGTGGGAGGTGGGTTGATTAGAAAGGGTAGTGAGTGGTGGGATGAAGTAAGATTATTAGTGAAAGAGAAGAGAGAGGCATTTGGACGATTTTTGCAGGGAAAAAATGCAATTGAGTGGGAGATGTATAAAAGAAAGAGACAGGAGGTCAAGAGAAAGGTGCAAGAGGTGAAAAAGAGGGCAAATGAGAGTTGGGGTGAGAGAGTATCATTAAATTTTAGGGAGAATAAAAAGATGTTCTGGAAGGAGGTAAAAAAGTGCGTAAGACAAGGGAGCAAATGGGAACTTCAGTGAAGGGGGCAAATGGGGAGGTGATAACAAGTAGTGGTGATGTGAGAAGGAGATGGAGTGAGTATTTTGAAGGTTTGTTGAATGTGTTTGATGATAGAGTGGCAGATATAGGGTGTTTTGGTCGAGGTGGTGTGCAAAGTGAGAGGGTTAGGGAAAATGATTTGGTAAACAGAGAAGAGGTAGTAAAAGCTTTGCGGAAGATGAAAGCCGGCAAGGCAGCAGGTTTGGATGGTATTGCAGTGGAATTTATTAAAAAAGGGGGTGACTGTATTGTTGACTGGTTGGTAAGCTTATTTAATGTATGTATGACTCATGGTGAGGTGCCTGAGGATTGGCGGAATGCGTACATAGTGCCATTGTACAAAGGTAAAGGGGATAAGAGTGAGTGCTCAAATTACAGAGGTATAAGTTTGTTGAGTATTCCTGGTAAATTATATGGGAGGGTATTGATTGAGAGGGTGAAGGCATGTACAGAGCATCAGATTGGGGAAGAGCAGTGTGGTTTCAGAAGTGGTAGAGGATGTGTGGATCAGGTGTTTGCTTTGAAGAATGTATGTGAGAAATACTTAGAAAAGCAAATGTATTTGTATGTAGCATTTATGGATCTGGAGAAGAGTTGGTAGAGATGCTCTGTGGAAGGTATTAAGAATATATGGTGTGGGAGGCAAGTTGTTAGAAGCAGTGAAAAGTTTTTATCGAGGATGTAAGGCATGTGTAGGTGTAGGAAGAGAGGAAAGTGATTGGTTCTCAGTGAATGTAGGTTTGCGGCAGGGGTGTGTGATGTCTCCATGGTTGTTTAATTTGTTTATGGATGGGGTTGTTAGGGAGGTGAATGCAAGAGTTTTGGAAAGAGGGGCAAGTATGCAGTCTGTTGTGGATGAGAGAGCTTGGGAAGTGAGTCATTTGTTGTTCGCTGATGATACAGCGCTGGTGGCTGATTTATGTGAGAAACTGCAGAAGCTGGGGACTGAGTTTGGTAGAGTGTGTGAAAGAAGAAAGTTAAGAGTAAATGTGAATAAGAGCAAGGTTATTAGGTACAGTAGGGTTGAGGGTCCAGTCAATTGGGAGGTAAGTTTGAATGGAGAAAAACTGGAGGAAGTAAAGTGTTTTAGATATCTGGGAGCGGATCTGGCAGCGGATGGAACCATGGAAGCGGAAGAGAATCATAGGATGGGGGAGGGGCGAAAATCCTGGGAGCCTTGAAAAATGTGTGGAAGTCGAGAACATTATCTCGGAAAGCAAAAATGGGTATGTTTGAAGGAATAGTGGTTCCAACAATGTTGTATGGTTGCGAGGCGTGGGCTATGGATAGAGTTGTGCACAGGAGGGTGGATGTGCTGGAAATGAGATGTTTGAGGACAATGTTTGGTGTGAGGTGGTTTGATCGAGTAAGTAATGTAAGGGTAAGAGAGATGTGTGGAAATAAAAAGAGCGTGGTTGAGAGAGCAGAAGAGGGTGTTTTGAAATGGTTTGGGCACATGTAGAGAATGAGTGAGGAAAGATTGACCAAGAGGATATATGTGTCGGAGGTGGAGGGAACGAGGAGAAGTGGGAGACGAAATTGGAGGTGGAAAGATGGAGTGAAAAAGATTTTGTGTGATCGGGGCCTGAACATGCAGGAGGGTGAAAGGAGGGCAAGGAATAGAGTGAATTGGATCAATGTGGTATACCGGGGTTGACGTGCTGTCAGTGGATTGAATCAGGGCACGTGAAGCGTCTGGGGTAAACCATGGAAAGTTGTGTGGGGCCTGGATGTGGAAAGGGAGCTGTGGTTTCGGGCATTATTGTGTGGCAGCTAGAGAATGAGTGTGAACGAATGGGGCCTTTGTTGTCTTTTCCTAGTGCTACTTCGCACACATGAGGGGGGAGGGGGGAAGGTATTCCATGTGTGGCGAGGTGGCGATGGGAGTGAATGGCGGCAGACAGTGTGAATTGTGTGAATGGGTATATATGTATGTGTCTGTGTATGTATATATATGTGTACATTGAGATGTATAGGTATGTATATTTGCGCGTGTGGACGTGTGTGTGTATACATTGTGTATGGGGGTGGGTTGGGCAATTTCTTTCGTCTGTTTCCTTGCGCTACCTCGCAAACGCGGGAGACAGCGACAAGCAAAATAAAAAAGATGGTATAATATAAATCTATCCATTATGGATTTCAAGGAAGTTGGGTACCAGATCTAGAAAATGTACTACTTTTGACATAAGAAAAATAGTAGGAAGGATCAAATTTATTTTTTGTATATGGAGTATTGTCATTGTTCAGGGCATCCCTGGAATTAAGTTATGCAGCAAAAGGGTTGATTTGTGCAATATTTGTTATGCTTGAGAGAGCTTAGGAAGTGAGTCAGTTGTTGTTCGCTGATGATACAGTGCTGGTGGCTGATACATGTGAGAAACTGCAGAAGCTGGTAACTGAGTTTGGTAAAGTGTGTGAAAGAAGAAAGTTAAGAGTAAATGTTAATAAGAGCAAGGTTATTAGGTACAGTAGGGTTGAGGGTCAAGTCAATTGGGAGGTAAGTTTGAATGGAGAAAAACTGGAGGAAGTAAAGTGTTTTAGATATCTGGGAGTGGATCTGGCAGTGGATGGAACCATGGAAGCGGAAGAGAATCATAGGATGGGGAGGGGCGAAAATCCTGGGAGCCTTGAAAAATGTGTGGAAGTCGAGAACATTATCTCGGAAAGCAAAAATGGGTATGTTTGAAGGAATAGTGGTTCCAACAATGTTGTATGGTTGCGAGGCGTGGGCTATGGATAGAGTTGTGCACAGGAGGGTGGATGTGCTGGAAATGAGATGTTTGAGGACAATGTGTGGTGTGAGGTGGTTTGATCGAGTAAGTAATGTAAGGGTAAGAGAGATGTGTGGAAATAAAAAGAGCGTGGTTGAGAGAGCAGAAGAGGGTGTTTTGAAATGGTTTGGGCACATGTAGAGAATGAGTGAGGAAAGATTGACCAAGAGGATATATGTGTCGGAGGTGGAGGGAACGAGGAGAAGTGGGAGACGAAATTGGAGGTGGAAAGATGGAGTGAAAAAGATTTTGTGTGATCGGGGCCTGAACATGCAGGAGGGTGAAAGGAGGGCAAGGAATAGAGTGAATTGGATCAATGTGGTATACCGGGGTTGACGTGCTGTCAGTGGATTGAATCAGGGCACGTGAAGCGTCTGGGGTAAACCATGGAAAGTTGTGTGGGGCCTGGATGTGGAAAGGGAGCTGTGGTTTCGGGCATTATTGTGTGGCAGCTAGAGAATGAGTGTGAACGAATGGGGCCTTTGTTGTCTTTTCCTAGTGCTACTTCGCACACATGAGGGGGGAGGGGGGAAGGTATTCCATGTGTGGCGAGGTGGCGATGGGAGTGAATGGCGGCAGACAGTGTGAATTGTGTGAATGGGTATATATGTATGTGTCTGTGTATGTATATATATGTGTACATTGAGATGTATAGGTATGTATATTTGCGCGTGTGGACGTGTGTGTGTATACATTGTGTATGGGGGTGGGTTGGGCAATTTCTTTCATCTGTTTCCTTGCGCTACCTCGCAAACGCGGGAGACAGCGACAAGCAAAATAAAAAAGATGGTATAATATAAATCTATCCATTATGGATTTCAAGGAAGTTGGGTACCAGATCTAGAAAATGTACTACTTTTGACATAAGAAAAATAGTAGGAAGGATCAAATTTATTTTTTGTATATGGAGTATTGTCATTGTTCAGGGCATCCCTGGAATTAAGTTAAGCAGCAAAAGGGTTGATTTGTGCAATATTTGTTATGCTTGAGAGAGCTTAGGAAGTGAGTCAGTTGTTGTTCGCTGATGATACAGTGCTGGTGGCTGATACATGTGAGAAACTGCAGAAGCTGGTAACTGAGTTTGGTAAAGTGTGTGAAAGAAGAAAGTTAAGAGTAAATGTTAATAAGAGCAAGGTTATTAGGTACAGTAGGGTTGAGGGTCAAGTCAATTGGGAGGTAAGTTTGAATGGAGAAAAACTGGAGGAAGTAAAGTGTTTTAGATATCTGGGAGTGGATCTGGCAGTGGATGGAACCATGGAAGCGGAAGTGGATCATAGGGTTGGGGAGGGGGCAAAAATCCTGGGAGCCTTGAAGAATGTGTGGAAGTCGAGAACATTATCTCGGAAAGCAAAAATGGGTATGTTTGAAGGAATAGTGGTTCCAACAGTGTTGTATGGTTGCGAGGCGTGGGCTATGGATAGAGTTGAGTGAGGAGGGTGGATGTGCTGGAAATGAGATGTTTGAGGACAATGTGTGGTGTGAGGTGGTTTGATCGAGTAAGTAATGTAAGGGTAAGAGAGATGTGTGGAAATAAAAAGAGCGTGGTTGAGAGAGCAGAAGAGGGTGTTTTGAAATGGTTTGGGCACATGGAGAGAATGAGTGAGGAAAGATTAACCAAGAGGATATATGTGTCAGAGGTGGAGGGAACGAGGAGAAGTGGGAGACCAAATTGGAGGTGGAAAGATGGAGTGAAAAAGATTTTGAGTGATTGGGGCCTGAACATGCAGGAGGGTGAAAGGTGTGCAAGGAGGAATAGAGTTAATTGGATCAATGTGGCATACCGGGGTTGACGTGCTGTCAATGGATTGAATCAGGGGCATGTGAAACGTCTGGGGTAAACCATGGAAAGTTCTGTGGGGCCTGGATGTGGAAAGGGAGCTGTGGTTTCGAGCATTATTGCTTGACAGCTAGAGACTGAGTGTGAACAAATGTGGCCTTTTTTGTCTTTTCCTAGCACTACCTCACACACATGAGGGGGGAGGGGGATGTTATTCCATGTGTGGCGAGGTGGCGATGGGAATGAATAAAGGCAGACAGTGTGAATTGTGTGCATGTGTATATATGTATGTGTCTGTGTATGTATATATATGTATACATTGAGATGTATGGGTATGTATATTTGCGTGTGTGGACGTGTATGTATATACATGTGTATGGGTGTGGGTTGGGCCATTTCTTTCGTCTGTTTCCTTGCGCTACCTCGCAAATGCGGGAGACAGCGGCAAAAAAAAAAAAATTGTTATGCTGTATATATTTCAGATTGTGACCTCTGCTGAGGGTTTTTTGATGTGTGATGTATTTGTACCCGTAATCAGACCTTTATGAGAAAATGGCATAAAAGGTACAATATTTTATGAGATAATTAAATGATTGGATATTTGGTAATCCTATTATCTCCCCCACAAAGATATTTGGTAATCATGTTATCTATCCTGCCAAGTTATTTCTCTCCATTTCCAGTATTCCTTTTTCTGTACCACTACCACTTAATGTGAAGTAGTTAAGGCAGCTTTTTTATCTCACATGTTCTTGTTTCTTTATGGAATCTAGTGGCACCTGCCATGCATTTATTGTAGCCAGAGGAAAAGTGCAGATTTTTTCTCAGTTTATATTTTATATTTTTTTCATACTTGAATGCTGTTTCCAGGGTTAGTGAGGTAGCGCCAGGAACAGATGAAGGAAAACTGCATCTGCTTGCTTCCATTCTTTATCTGTCATGCTTTATGCACAGAGACCCCAGCTCCCAATCCAGAACCTGGCTCCACAGACCTTTTCATAATTTACCCCAGACATGTTACATTCCCTGGTTGAGTCCATTTACAGCACTTTGACCTCTGTATACCCCATCATTCCAATTCCCTCTAATCCCATGCATACGTTCCACTTCTCTGCATGTTCAGGCTCCAGCCACTCAAAATCTTTTTCACTGCATCCATCCATTTCCAGTTTGATTTCCCCAATTCTCCTTGTTCCCTCCTCCTCTGACACAAATATCCTCTTTGTCAACCTTTTCTCACTCCCTCCCTTCTTATGTCCAAACAATTTCAGCACACCCTCTTCACCTTTCTCTACCATACTCTTTTTATGACCACACCTCACTCTTACCCTTTCATTGCTTATTTGATCAAACCACCTCACACCACAAACATTTCATTTCCAACAAATCCACCTTCATTTGCACAGTCTTATCTGTTGCCCATGCCTCACATTCATGTAATAATGTTTGGACTGCAATACCCTCAAACATACCCATTTTTGCCCTCCCAGATAACAGTCTCTCTTTTCACTTATTTGTCATCGCCATCAGAACCTTCGTCTCCTCCCGTTCCTCCCTCACTTTCACTTCCATGGTACCATTAGCTGCCTTATGTACTTCTACGTATCTGAAACACTTCACTTCCTCCACTTTAACTCCATTCAAACTTAATTCCCACCTGGCCTGTACCTCAACCCTAGTAAACCTAATAACCTTGCTTTTACTTTAGTCTCAACTTCCTCCTTTCACAAACCTTCCATACTTAGTGAACAACCTCTGTAGTTTCACTTTTGAATCTGTCAGCAGAGTTGTATTATTAGCAAACAACAACTGACTCACTTCTGAGCCCTCTCTTCCCACACAGACTGCATACTTGCCCCTCTCTCCAAGTCTTGCATTTACCTCCCTTATCACTCCATCCATGAATTAAACAACCATAGTGACATCACACACCCTTGCTGCAGACCAACCTTCTCTTGTAAATATTTACTCTCCTCTCTTCTTACTTGTACACATGCATTACACCCTTGATAAAAACTCCATGCTGCTTCTGGCGGCTTTCCTTCAACACCATATATTGTTAAGACCCTCCACAAAGCATCCCTGTCAACTCTATCATATGCTTTCTCCAGATCCATACATGCCACGTACAAATCCATCCAGTTCTCTAAGTATTTCTCATGTACATTCTTCACAGCAAACACCTGATCCACATGTCCTCTACCACCTCTGTAATCACACTGTTTCTCCCCAGTCTGATGCTTTATACATGCCTACACTCTCATTTACTACCCCTCCCATACAACTTATAAACTTTACCTCTGTAGTTTGACCACTCATCCCCCCCCCCCTTTCCTTTATGCAGTGACATTCCTCATGCACCTCACATGATTCATTCATACACTGGTAATCAAATCAATTGACAACATAGCCACTCCCTTTCGTAATAGATTCAGCAACAATACCATCCACTCCAGCTGCCTTGGCATATTTCATTAATAGATTCAGCATCAATGCCATCCGCTCCAGCTGCCTTGGTTTATTTCATCCAATGTAAGGCTTTCACCACATCTTGCTTCACCAGACCACTCTTCATGACTCTCACTTTGCTTGCCACTATCTATCTATCTATCTATATTTTTGACCCCAGTTCCAGGTGGAATTCCCTCAAATGGGTGGCCATGCAACAAGGTTTCCATAATTAAAGAACTATAGTGCTGCTTCTTAGCCTTAAGTGCCTCACCTTTAACAGACCACTGGCAGTCCCAATTCTTCAAAATACTCACTCCATCTCCTCACTTCATCAATACTTGTTCCCACTTCCCTTTTTCCCCTTCAATGTTCCAATTTGTTCTCTTGTTCTTTCCACATTATTAATTTCCTTCCAAAACATTTTCTTATTCTAAGTTTACTGATACTCACTCACCCAAATTCTCATTTGCCCTCATTTCCAACCCCTGTCCCTTCCTTTTGACCTCCTGCTGTTTTCTCTGTGAGTATTGCCCAAATGCATCTTTACCATCTTTTACTAGGCACTTTAGTTCTTCATCCCACCACTCAGTACCCTTTGTAGTCTGTCCACCTCCCACTTTTTAGATATGTACACAAAATATTTAGCAAGATATATGACAACATCTTGTGGAGGTGAAGGTGAAGATTTGTAGAGGTTTTAAGAAAAGAAGAGAGAATGTTGGGGTGAAGAGAGTGGTGAGAGTAAGTGAGCTTGGGAAGGAGACTTGTGTGAGGAAGTACCAGGAGAGACAGAGTACAGAATGGAAAAAGGTGAGAACAAAGGAGGTAAGGGGAGTGGGGGAGGAATGAGATGTATTTAGGGAAGCAGTGATGGCTTGCGCAAAAGATGCTTGTGGCATGAGAAGCATGGGAGGTGGGCAGATTAGAAAGGGTAGTGAGTGGTGGGATGAAGAAGTAAGATTATTAGTGAAAGAGAAGAGAGAGACATTTGGACGATTTTTGCAGGGAAATAATGCAAATGAGTGGGAGATGTATAAAAGAAAGAGGCAGGAGGTCAAGAGTAAGGTGCAAGAGGTGAGAGGGCAAATGAGAGTTGGGGTCAGAGAGTATCATTAAATTTTAGGGAGAATAAAAAGATGTTTTGGAAGGAGGTAAATAAAGTTTGTAAGACAAGGGAACAAATGGGAACTTCAATCAAGGGGGCTAATGGGGAAGTGATAACAAGTAGTGGTGATGTGAGAAGGAGATGGAGTGAGTATTTTGAAGGTTTGTTGAATGTGTTTTATGATAGAGTGGCAGATATAGGGTGTTTTGGTCGAGGTGGTGTGCAAAGTGAGAGGGCTTAGGGAAAATGATTTGGTAAAGAGAGAAGAGGTAGTAAAAGCTTTGCGGAAGATGAAAGCCGGCAAGGCAGCGGGTTTGGATGGTATTGCAGTGGAATTTATTAAAAAAGGGGGTGACTGTATTGTTGACTGGTTGGTAAGGTTATTTCATGTATGTATGACTCACGGTGAGGTGCCTGAGGATTGGCAGAATGCTTGCATAGTGCCATTGTACAAAGGCAAAGGGGACAAAGGTGAATGCTCAAATTACAGAGGTATAAGTTTATTCAGTATTCCTTGGAAATTATATGGGAGGGTATTGATTGAGAGGGTGAATGCATGTACAGAGCATCAGATTGGGGAAGAGCAGTGTGGTTTCAGAAGTGGTAGAGGATGTGTGGATCAGGTGTTTGCTTTGAAGAATGTATGTGAGAAATACTTAGAAAAGCAAATGTATTTGTATGTAGCATTTATGGATCTGGAGAAGGCATATGATAGAGTTGATAGAGATGCTCTGTGGAAGGTATTAAGAATATATGGTGTGGGAGGCAAGTTGTTAGAAGCAGTGAAAAGTTTTTATCAAGGATGTAAGGCATGTGTACGTGTAGGAAGAGAGGAAAGTGATTGGTTCTCAGTGAATGTAGGTTTGTGGCAGGGTATGTGATATCTCCATGGTTGTTTAATATGTTTATGGATGGGGTTGTTAGGGAGGTGAATGCAAGAGTTTTGGAAAGAGGGGCAAGTATGCAGTCTGTTGTGGATGAGAGAGCTTGGGAAGTGAGTCATTTGTTGTTCGCTGATGATACAGTGCTGGTGGCTGATTCATGTGAGAAACTGCAGAAGCTGGTGACTGAGTTTGGTAAAGTGTGTGAAAGAAGAAAGTTGAGAGTAAATGTGAATAAGAGCAAGGTTATTAGGTACAGTAGGGTTGAGGGTCAAGGCAATTGGGAGGTAAGTTAGAATGGAGAAAAACTGGAGGAAGTAGTGTTTTAGATATCTGGGAGTGGATCTGGCAGCGGATGGAACCATGGAAGCGGAAGTGAATCATAGGGTGGGGGAGGGGGTGAAAATTCTGGGAGCCTTGAAGAATGTGTGGAAGTCGAGAACATTATCTCAGAAAGCAAAGATGGGTATGTTTGAAGGAATAGTGGTTCCAACAATGTTATATGGTTGTGAGGCATGGGCTGTGGATAGAGTTGTGCAGAGGAGGGTGGATGTGCTGGAAATGAGATGTTTGAGGACAATAAGTGGTGTGAGGTGGTTTGATCGAGTAAGTAATGATAGGGTAAGAGAGATGTGTGGTAATAAAAAGAGTGTGGTTGAGAGAGCAGAAGAGGGTGTTTTGAAATGGTTTGGTCACATTGAGAGAATGAGCAAGGAAAGATTGACCAAGAGGATATATGTGTCAGAGGTGGAGGGAATGAGGAAAAGTGAGAGACCAAATTGGAGGTGGAAAGATGGAGTGAAAAAGATTTTGAGTGAATTGGGCCTGAACATGCAGGAGGGTGAAAGGTGTGCAAGGAATAGAGTGAATTGGAATGATGTGGTATACCGGGGTTGACGTGCTGTCAATGGATTGAACCAGGGCATGTGAAGCGTCTGGGATAAACCATGGAAAGTTCTGTGGGGCCTGGATGTGGAAAGAGAGCTGTGGTTTCGGTGCATTATTACATGACAGCTAGAGACTGAGTGTGAATGAATGGGGCCTTTGTTGTCTTTTCCTAGCACTACCTCGCACACATGAGGGGGTGAGGGGGTTGTTATTTCATGTGTGGCGGGGTGGCGATGGGAATGAATAAAGGCAGACAGTATGAATTATGTACATGTGTATATATGTATGTGTCTGTGTGTGTATATATATGTATGCATTGAGATGTATGGGTATGTATATTTGCGTGTGTGGACATGTATGTATATACATGTGTATGGGGGTGGGTTGGGCCATTCTTTCGTCTGTTTCCTTGCGCTACCTGGCTAACACAGGAGACAGCGACAAAGTAAAATAAAAAAAAAAAAATGACAGATTTTGTGGTTGCAAATAACAGGATACCTGAGGCTGTGGCTGTGCTGAAGAAGATAAGACCTGCAGGTGCAGACTTGGTTGCAGAAGTGGACTCCATCAAAGCTGCTTTTTCTGATGTTACCAATGAGGTCAGTAGTTTCATAGAGTGAGCAAAAGTAGGCCATTACATGTTATTATGTTATAGGGTCATTATTTAGGTGAAATTGTATTTTTTTTAGCAATATTCTACTGTGACACTTTTGCTTAGCTTAATTGAGGACCTTCCTACATAGAGAGGAATTGGACAAGTCCTGAGGTCACATCCAGTACGTCGTGCACTTTTACTCGGCTGCCTTCTTCAGCTTTTCCAACAAATTTCTGGGATCAATACTGTTATGTAAGTAGAGATATTGCACATTCTGTCTATTCAGCCCATGCAAAATCACATATTATACATATTAATCATTGTGACAGTTGTGGAAATGCTGTCAGGTGAGATTTAAAGTGATCGTCCATTCTTTCACTGATGATTTGCTCTTTTCACCACATTTAAACTGAAGCCATTTGTTGATCTGCTGTACCTCATGCTGTCCTTCTGTTGTTGTGAATTTCTTTTGTTTTGTTTCCCTTCATTTCATATTTTCCATGCATCCATATTTTTTCATTCACAGTTGTGCTTTCAATTCCTCTGTCTTTTGTTTATTTGTTTATTACCCAGAAATTTGATAATGTGATTTGAGAATTATTTTCCTTCAGTATGTCATTTTTAAATGTAGCATGATTTATGTGTCTCAGATAGTCAGGCATTATTACTTTATATTTTTCGTGAAATTTCTATCTATCTAACTGTCTATCAGTCACAGGTAGCAGATCTCCAGTCCAAATTTCATAGGAGTTAGTCAGTGTTCAGGTTTTGGATTTTATTCATATTATATATGGTACTTTGTTCAGTGGTGTTTTCTGATTTTTAAATGCTATTTGTGTGTTGTGTGTGGCTTGTATAAATATGTACTACATAAAATGTATTCAAAAGATTTTGATTAATTGTGCTAACAAAATTCTTCCTAGTTTATGTTTCTAACAAGTGTAAATATAGACCATGAGTTTGATGGTTGCATATATGAAGTACTGGGCACTGGATTTTTCTTGGACTCCAATGTAGTAGCTGAACAAGGCAGAAATCCTACTGTTTATCTAAGTATTTCTCGCACTCATCAGAAACAACATTGTTCCTCCATAATCTGTTGTTTTTTACATGCTTTTACCCTCTCAATCACTATGTCCCATACAGGTTATCAGGTACACTCGCCTTTTTACCCCTGGCATTTATACATTGGCACTATACATGCAATTTGCTAATCATCAGGCACCTCACCATGATCCTTACACAAGTTGAAAATCCTAACTAACCAATCATCTGCACATTTACCCCCTTTCCTAAGACATTCAACTGCAGTACCATCCATTCTGGCCACCTTGCTACATTTCATCTGAAATGGCTTTCACCACCTCTTCTCTCTTCAGAAGACCAATCTCCATGACTCCTTCACTTCATATGCCACCCCAGTCCAAGCACCCTACATATGCCACCCTGTCATCAAACACATTTGCCAGTCCATCAAAGTACTCACTCCATCTCCACCCCAGATGCTCTGTGGAAGGTGTTTTAAGTGTATAGTTTTGGAAGAAAGCAGTTACAATCATTCATAATCTTTTTTTTCAAGACAGTTAGATGTATGTGTGACTAGGAATAGGGAGGATGAATAGTTCCAGACGAAGGTGGGTTTGTGGCAGGAGTGTGTGACATCACCATGGGCATTTGATTTTCTTATGGATGGGCTAGTGAGGGAGGTGAATGCAAGGGTCTTAGAGAGAGGCCTGAAGTGTGTTAGGGATAGGGGGCATTGGAGGTGAGTTAGTGGGGTTTTTTGCTGATGACATGGTGCTGGTGTCAGATTTGCTTGAGAAACTGCAGCAGCTGGTGTCTGAGTTTAGGAGTGTGTGAAAGGAGAAAGTTGAGAGTAAATGTAAACAAAAGCATGGTTTTTAGGTTTAGCAGAGGAAAGAGACAGGTTAGTTGGAGTGCATGTTTGAATGGAGAGAAACTGGAAGAAGTGGAATGTTTGAAATACTTAGGAGTGGACATGGCAGCAGATGGAACTATGAAAGATGAAGTGTGCCATGGGGTGGTTGAGGGAGTTAAAATTTTGGGCATAATAAAGAGTGTTTGGAAAGAGAAGTCATTGTTGGTGAGGGCAAAGATGCTCATGTTCAATGGTAAAGTATTTTAAGGAGTGTTATATGGATGTGAGACATGGGCTTTAGACAAATAGTACGGAACTAGATGGATGTGTTGAAAATGAAATGTTTCATGCCAATATGTAGCATGAGGAGGGTTAATCAAATAAGAAATGGTAAGGTAAGAGAGAGATCGTCATCAGAGAGAGAGAGAGAGAGAGCTAAAGAGTAAAATGGTGTGGATACAGAGAGGATGAGTGGGGAGAGGTTGACTGAGATGGTATACATGTTGGAAGTGAAGGAAACAAAGAAAAGGGGGAAATGAATGAGTTGGAAGGATAGCGTGCAAGATGCTTTGAGTGTTTGGGGCCTGAACATACAAGAGGATGGGAAGTGTGCAAGAGTTAGGGTGAATTGGAGTGATGAGGTATGCAAAGGGCATTGTGCTATCAGTGAGCTGAACCAAGGCACATGAAGTGATCATGAGAAACCACAGAAAAGTCTGTGGAGCTTGTTTGTGGATAGTGTTCTGGTTTCAGTGCATTAGAAGAGAATTGGAAATTAAGAGTGAAATGAAAGTAAAATGTAAGTAAGCACTGCATGTGGGTGAGGAAGTAGTTTATGTGGAATGATATGAGGTTTGTAAGGAAAGAGGTGGATGGATTTGAGTGCATAGTTTATCCATTTGGATATTAGTAGACAGAATATTGAATGTAGATAGACAAATGCAATAGATTGCATAAGTGTTTTTTCAAACTTGATTGCTGTTTCCCGCATTTGCGAGGTAGTAGCAAGAACAGACTAAGAAAGGCTAAATCCACTCACATCCATTCTCTAGCTCCCATGTGTAATGCATTGAAACCACAGCTCCCTATCTACAACAAAACCCCCTAGACCTTTCCGTGGTTTCCCCTGGCCACTTCACTTGCTCTGGTTCAGTCCATTGCCAGCACATCAACCCCTGTATACCATCTTTCCAGTGCACTGCATCTTGTGTATGCCTTTGACTTCCAGCATGTTTAGGCCCCAGTCACTCAAAATCTTTTTCACTTCATCCTTACAACTCCATTTGAGTATCTTCATTCTCCTTTTTCCCTCCACTTTTGACATATAGCTTCTTTGCCAACCTTTCATCACTCATTCTTTTCATATCCATACCATTTCAGTACACCCTGTTCAGCTCTCTCAACCACACACCTTTTTTTTTTATTAACACACCTCTCTCTTACCCTTTTATTCCTTACTTTGATATATTATAAACAACTTGTCTTAAAAGTGTGATATTAATAATTTCTGAGTTTTTGAGAAAATGTTTCTGTTGATGTGTTTCTTCCTGTTCTATCAGCAAAACTATATTTTGTCAATAGTTGTAACCTCCTGACAGTATCATAGATATGTTATAATTCCAGACAGTACAAGCACATATGATAATGTAATAACCTGCTCTTTATCAAAATTTAGTTTTCTCAGTTTATGACTTGCATAGAATTACTGTAAATTGACATTATTTTTTTTTATATTATTATACTTTGTCGCTGTCTCCCGCGTTTGTGAGGTAGCGCAAGGAAACAGACGAAAGAAATGGCCCAACCCACCCCCATACACATGTATATACATACGTCCACACACGCAAATATACATACCTACACAGCTTTCCATGGTTTACCCCAGACGCTTCACATGCCTTGATTCAATCCACTGACAGCACGTCAACCCCGGTATACCACATCGCTCCAATTCACTCTATTCCTTGCCCTCCTTTCACCCTCCTGCATGTTCAGGCCCCGATCACACAAAATCTTTTTCACTCCATCTTTCCACCTCCAATTTGGTCTCCCTCTTCTCCTCGTTCCCTCCACCTCCGACACATATATCCTCTTGGTCAATCTTTCCTCACTCATTCTCTCCATGTTCCCAAACCACTTCAAAACACCCTCTTCTGCTCTCCCAACCACGCTCTTTTTATTTCCACACATCTCTCTTACCCTTACGTTACTCACTCGATCAAACCACCTCACACCACACATTGTCCTCAAACATCTCATTTCCAGCACATCCATCCTCCTGCGCACAATTCTATCCATAGCCCACGCCTCGCAACCATACAACATTGTTGGAACCACTATTCCTTCAAACATACCCATTTTTGCTTTCCGAGATAATGTTCTCGACTTCCACACATTCTTCAAGGCCCCCAGAATTTTCGCCCCCTCCCCCACCCTATGATCCACTTCCGCTTCCATGGTTCCATCTGCTGCCAGATCCACTCCCAGATATCTAAAACACTTCACTTCCTCCAGTTTTTCTCCATTCAAACTCACCTCCCAATTGACTTGACCCTCAACCCTACTGTACCTAATAACCTTGCTCTTATTCACATTTACTCTCAACTTTCTTCTTCCACACACTTTACCAAACTCAGTCACCAGCTTCTGCAGTTTCTCACATGAATCAGCCACCAGCGCTGTATCATCAGCGAACAACAACTGACTCACTTCCCAAGCTCTCTCATCCCCAACAGACTTCATACTTGCCCCTCTTTCCAAAACTCTTGCATTTACCTCCCTAACAACCCCACAATTGACATTGTTCTTCATTATTTTTTTTTTATTTTGCTTTGTCGCTGTCTCCCGCGTTTGCGAGGTAGCGCAAGGAAACAGACATGGAATTATTGTAAATTAACATTGTGCTTCATCAACCTTCAGGTATTACAGTGCTTCTATCATCACAATGGCAGGCGTGACAGACAAGACTGTTGCAATTTGGTTATCTGCAGCCACAGCATCAGTAAATTTCTTGGGAACACTTGTTGGTCTTTGGCTTGTTGAGCGTGTGGGTCGAAGACCTCTAACCCTGGTTTCACAGCTAGGGACAATGCTAGCTTTACTTATGTTGGGTTTGAGCTTCCACATTGCTTATATTAATAGCTCAGAAGTTTTGGTTCCAAGTACATCCTCAGAATGCTCAGCTGACACGTAAGTTACATTTTGTACTTTCTTTAAGAATATTTTTATTCCAAACTTGTATCTATATTTGTATACAGTTTTGATAGCATTTTATTCCATATTTGTGTCTTAAAGTTATGTGTATTCATATACCAGCTGTGGGGTGTGCACTAGTAAATCTGCATGTGGTTTCTGCTTCATGGAACATGAAAATAGTGTCTACAACTCATCCTGTCTTGCTGCTAATCATGAAGTATACAATAAGGTATGAAAGAAGTATAGTACAGTGTAATTAGAAAAAAATTTATATTCATATACATTATAATGGAGAATCAATCCCCATAGGAGGTGCATGTTTTTATGCATTTGATCCACCTGATGTAAATGGAAATGGAGTTAACAATAATTTTTTTGGCCAGCCCATCATCTGCCCTCTTATCAGTAAGTTGTTTAGCTGAGCAATCGAATTTGATAGGTGAGTTAGACAAAACCATGATATGTAATGCCAAAGTTTTGCTACATTCATGCAAAAAACATAACTAATGTGTCTAGAGGTCGTGAAAATTTCTACTCATAAGCAAAGCTATGATTATCTGATGGGTTGACTGAAACATGATAGGAGGGTAGGTGATGTCTCAAACATGATAGGAGGGCAGGTGATGGCTTAAATATGATAGGAAGGAAGGTGATGGCTCAGACATGATATGAAGGAAGGTGATAGCTCAAACCATATGATACAAAGGAAGGTGATGACTCAGACATGATAGGAGGAAAGGTGGTGGCTTAAGCATGATAGGAGGGAAGGTGATGGCTCAAACCTCAAACATGATAGGAGGGAAGGTGACGGCTCAAACCTCAAACATGATAGGAGGGAAGGTGATGGGCTCAAACATGATTGGAGGGAAGGTGGTGGCTCTAACATGATAGGAAGGAAGATGATGGCTCAAACATGATAGCAAGGAAGGTGATGGCCCAAACATGATAGGAGGAAAAGTGATGGCTCAAATATGATGGGAGGGAATGTGATGGCTCAAGCATGATAGGAGGGAAGATAATGGCTCAGTCATGATAGGAAGGAAGGTGATGGCTCAAACATGATGGGAAGGAAGATGATGGCTCAAACATGATAGTAGGAAAGGGTATGCTTCATACATGATAGAAAGGCAGGTGATGGGTTGGTTCAAACATGATAGCAGGGAAGGTTATGTCTCAAACATGATGGGAGGGCAGGTGATGGGTTAGTTGAAAAAGATGGTCTTGAGCTTATGGAAGGCTTATTTTTCTCATAGCTGTCCAGGGTGCCTTATAGATACTCTTTTTATGTATATTTAGCATGAATGTGGCATTATTTGTTGTGAGTCCTGCCTTGCAAACAATGTTAGCTGATAAGAACTACATTATAGGAGGGCAGTTGATAGTTCTGACTCATAAACATGATTTTTTTAAGCTCAAAGCTAAATATATATTATAGTTTTATACCATAATTAATGAAAGTGAAAATGTCTAGGCTTCTGGTTATGGTACAGAACATGTTAAAAGAGCAGAACCCAGTGTGCTTAGATGGCATTCCCCTTTCTGATTAGCTGTTTTGTCACCAAATGGTGATGCATCTAATACATTTTTGTTGTCTGATAAGTAGGAGAGGATTATACTACTTAAAAAGGGAAATCTCATAAAATGAAATTGCAGTATTTGCATGAGTCATTTTGATTATTTTAGATGGTGCTGATACCTGGTGTGTTAGCACTTTCATCATTAGTATTGCCAATCATCTCATGATTTAAGTTTGATTATACTTTCTCTTGTCTTACCGAATCTTGTCTACAGATGAGTACATCAGGATTGTGTGCTAACTCTACATTGCTGGACTCTGGGGTTGTGACTTTTGCTTATGACTGGTGCCCCTACAAGTATGCCTGGGTCTCTGTGCTTGGACTTTCCCTGTACCTCCTATTTTTTTCTCCTGGTAGGTTTTGTGCTTGTTCAATTACATTTCACCTCATGAATTAAATGTTGAAGTGGAGTTCGTAATGGATGATAAATGATAGTATGATGCAGTTAAATATTGCAGTACAATTTGTACGAACAAGTCTCATCTGCTTGGTACATCTGTAAGTCATCATTTGTATTAGTAGAAGACTTGCTCTTAATAGGCTGATAGTAGATTAAACTGTACCATATTGATTTTTCAAGGTTCCCAAATTATGTTTTGCTTATACCCTGCGGCTGTATATTAAAGAACATTTTAGTGCATATGGTAGTTTAATGATCTGTTAATATTTGTCTTGTATTTTGAAAATCAGCAAAGACCATGTTCCCACATTTAGTACTATTAATGATGTTACTATTTCTCGTGGAATTTGGTTTATTAAGGTTCCCAAATCAAAATTTGGTTAAACCCTGATGCTTCATTTTCAAGAATACTTAATTGCATGTGTGGACATTTATGTATATACATTTGTATGAGAAGAGGTAGTAAAAGCTTTGCGGAAGATGAAAGCCGGCAAGGCAGCAGGTTTGGATGGTATTGCAGTGGAATTTATTAAAAAAGGGGGTGACTGTATTGTTGACTGGTTGGTAAGGTTATTTAATGTATGTATGACTCATGGTGAGGTGCCTGAGGATTGGCGGAATGCGTGCATAGTGCCATTGTACAAAGGCAAAGGGGATAAGAGTGAGTGCTCAAATTACAGAGGTATAAGTTTGTTGAGTATTCCTGGTAAATTATATGGGAGGGTATTGATTGAGAGGGTGAAGGCATGTACAGAGCATCAGATTGGGGAAGAGCAGTGCGGTTTCAGAAGTGGTAGAGGATGTGTGGATCAGGTGTTTGCTTTGAAGAATGTATGTGAGAAATACTTAGAAAAGCAAATGGATTTGTATGTAGCATTTATGGATCTGGAGAAGGCATATGATAGAGTTGATAGAGATGCTCTGTGGAAGGTATTAAGAATATATGGTGTGGGAGGCAAGTTGTTAGAAGCAGTGAAAAGTTTTTATCGAGGATGTAAGGCATGTGTACGTGTAGGAAGAGAGGAAAGTGATTGGTTCTCAGTGAATGTAGGTTTGCGGCAGGGGTGTGTGATGTCTCCATGGTTGTTTAATTTGTTTATGGATGGGGTTGTTAGGGAGGTAAATGCAAGAGTCCTGGAAAGAGGGGCAAGTATGAAGTCTGTTGGGGATGAGAGAGCTTGGGAAGTGAGTCAGTTGTTGTTCGCTGATGATACAGCGCTGGTGGCTGATTCATGTGAGAAACTGCAGAAGCTGGTGACTGAGTTTGGTAAGGTGTGTGGAAGAAGAAAGTTAAGAGTGAATGTGAATAAGAGCAAGGTTATTAGGTACAGTAGGGTTGAGGGTCAAGTCAATTGGGAGGTGAGTTTGAATGGAGAAAAACTGGAGGAAGTGAAGTGTTTTAGATATCTGGGAGTGGATCTGTCAGCGGATGGAACCATGGAAGCGGAAGTGGATCATAGGGTGGGGGAGGGGGCGAAAATTTTGGGAGCCTTGAAAAATGTGTGGAAGTCGAGAACATTATCTCGGAAAGCAAAAATGGGTATGTTTGAAGGAATAGTGGTTCCAACAATGTTGTATGGTTGCGAGGCGTGGGCTGTGGATGGAGTTGTGCGCAGGAGGATGGATGTGCTGGAAATGAGATGTTTGAGGACAATGTGTGGTGTGAGGTGGTTTGATCGAGTAAGTAACGTAAGGGTAAGAGAGATGTGTGGAAATAAAAAGAGCGTGGTTGAGAGAGCAGAAGAGGGTGTTTTGAAATGGTTTGGGCACATGGAGAGAATGAGTGAGGAAAGATTGACCAAGAGGATATATGTGTCGGAGGTGGAGGGAACGAGGAGAAGAGGGAGACCAAATTGGAGGTGGAAAGATGGAGTGAAAAAGATTTTGTGTGATCGGGGCCTGAACATGCAGGAGGGTGTAAGGAGGGCAAGGAATAGAGTGAATTGGAGCGATGTGGTATACAGGGTTTGACGTGCTGTCAGTGGAGTGAATCAAGGCATGTGAAGCATCTGGGGTAAACCATGGAAAGCTGTGTAGGTATGTATATTTGCGTGTGTGGACGTGTGTATGTACATGTGTGGGGGGGGGGGGCCATTTCTTTCGTCTGTTTCCTTGCGCTACCTCGCAAACGCGGGAGACAGCGACAAAGTATAAAAAAAAAAAAAAAGAAAAAGAAAAAAAAAACATTTGTATGTGGATGGGTTTGGCCATTCTTTCGTCTATTTTCTTGTGCTACCTCGCTAACGCGGGAGACAGCGACTAAGTGTAATAATAATGATAATAATAAAATGATAATTTTAATGATCTTATTGTTTGTATTGTATTTTGAAAAGACTAAAAGACCATTATTTTGCATATGATTGTTGTAACAGTTTGTTTCTATTTGTCTTGCATTTTGATAAGTCTAACTGAACTAGGGCATATAAAATGTCTAGGGTAAACCATGGAAAGGTTTGTGAGGCCTGGACATGGATAGGGAGCTGTGGTTTCGGTGTATTGCACATGACAGCTAGAGACTGAGTATGAATGATTGTGGCCTTTTTTGTCTGTTCTCCTCATGGAAGCAGGGGTAGTGATGCTGTTTCCTGTGGGGCTGGGTAGCACCAGGAATGGATGAAGGCAAGCATGAATATGTATATTTAGTTATACGTAAGTTTATGTATGTAGGAGAGATGGCCAGAGAGCATTATTGGATTACGTGTTAATTGATAGGCACGCGAAAGAGAGGCTTTTGAATGTTAATGTGCTGAGAGGTGCAACTGGAGAGATGTCTGATCATTATTTTGTGGAGGCAAAGGTGAAGATTTGTAGAGGTTTTCAAAAAAGAAGAGAGAATGTTGGGGGAAAGAGAGTGGTGAGGGTAAATGAGCTTGGGAAGGAGACTTGTGTGAGGAAGTACCAGGAGAGACTTGAGTACGGAATGGAAAAAGTTGAGAACAAAAATGATGTAAGGGGAGTGGGGGAGGATTGGGATGTATTTAGGGAAGCAGTGATGGCTTACGCAAAAGGTGCTTGTGGCATGAGAAGCGTGGGAGGTGGGCAGATTAGAAAGGGTAGTGAGTAGTGGGATGAAGAAGTAAGATTATTAGTGAAAGAGAAGAGAGAGGCATTTGAATGATTTTTACAGGGAAATAATGCAAATGAGTGGGAGATGTATAAAAGAAAGAGGCAGGAGGTCAAGAGAAAAGTGCAAGAGGTGAAAAAGAGGGCAAATGAGAGTTGGGGTGAGAGAGTATCTTTAAATTTTAGGGAGAATAAAAATATGTTTTGGAAGGAGGTAAATAAAGTGCATAAGACAAGGAAACAAATAGAAACATCAGTGAAGGGGGCTAATGGGGAGGTGATATCAAGTGGTGGTGATGTGAGAAGATGGAGTGAGTATTTTGAAGGTTTGTTGAATGTGTTTGATGATAGAGTAGCAGATATAGGGTGTTTTGGTCGAGGTGGTGTGCAAAGTGAGAGGATTAGGGAGAATGATTTGGTAAAGAGAGAAGAGGTAGTAAAAGCTTTGTGGAGGATGAAAACCGGCAAGGTGGCAGGTTTTGGATTGTATTGCAGTAGAATTTATTAAAAAAGGGGGTGACTGTATTGTTGACTAGTTGGTAAGGCTATTTGATTTATGTATGACTCGTGGTGAGGTGCCTGAGGATTTGCAAAATGCGTGCATAGCGCCATTGTACAAAGACAAAGGGGATAAAAGTGAATGCTCAAATTATGGAGGTATAAATTTGTTGAGTATTCCTGGGAAATTGTATGGGAGGGTATTGATTGAGAGGGTGAAGACATGTACAGAGCATCAGATTAGGGAAGAGCAGTGTGGTTTCAGAAGTGGTAGAGGATGTGTGGATCAGGTGTTTGCTTTGAAGAATGTATGTGAGAAATGCTTAGAAAGCAAAGGATTTGTATGTAGCATTTATGGATCTGGAGAAGACATATGATAGAGCTGATGGAGATGCTCTGTGGATGGTATTAAGAATGTATGGTGTGGGAGGCAAGTTGTTAGAAGCAGTGAAAAGTTTTTATCGAGGATGTAAGGCATGTGTACATGTAGGAAGAGAGGAAAGTGATTGGTTCTGTGAATGTTGGTTTGCGGCAGGGGTGCGTGATGTCTCTATGGTTGTTTAATTTGTTTATGGTTGGGGTTGTTAGGGAGGTAAATACAAGAGTTTTGGAAAGAGGGGCAAGTATGCAGTCTGTTGTGGATGAGAGAGCTTGGGAAATGAGTCATTTTTTGTTCGCTGATGATACAGCGCTGGTGGCTGATTTGGGTGAGAAACTGCAGAAGCTGGTGACTGAGTTTAGTAATGTGTATGAAAGAAGAAAGCTAAGAGTAAATGTGAATAAGAGCAAGGTTATTAGGTACAGTAGGTTTGAGGGACAAGTCAATTGGGAGATAAGATTGAATGGAGAAAAACTGGAGGAAGTGAAGTGTTTTAGATATCTGAGAGTGGATTTGGCAGCGGATGGAACCATGGAAGCGGAAGTGAATCATAGGGTGTGGGAGGGGGCAAAAGTTTTGGGAGCGTTGAAGAATGTGTGGAAGTCGAGAATGTTATCTTGGAAAGCAAAAATGGGTATGTTTGAAGGAATAGTGGTTCCAACAATATTATATGATTGTGAGGCGTGGGCTATAGATAGAGTTGTGTGGAGGAGGGTGGATGTGCTGGAAATGAGATGTTCGAGGACAGTATGTGGTGTGAGGTGGTTTGATCGAGTGAGTAATGAAAGGGTAAGAGATATGTGTGGTAATAAAAAGAGTATGGTCGAGAGAGCAGAAGAGGGTGTTTTGAAATGGTTTGGCCACATGGAGAGAGTGAGTGAGGAAAGATTGACAAAGAGGATATATGTGTCAGAGGATATATGTGTCCAAGGATATATGTGTCATTTGTCATGCACCAAAACCACAGCTCCCTCTCCACATCCAGGCCCCACAAAACTTTCCATGGTTCACCCCAGATGCTTCACATGCCCTGGTTCAATCCATTGAACCACATCATTCCAATTCACTCTATTCCTTGCACGCCTTTCACTCTCCTGTATTTTAAGGCCCCTATTGCTCAAAATCTTTTTCACTCCTTTCCACCTCCAATTTGGTCTACCACTTCTCATTCCCTCTAGCTCTGATATATATATCCTCTTTGTCAATCTTTCATCACTCATTCTCTCCATGTGACCAAACCATTTCAATACACCGTCTTCTGCTCTCTCAACCACACTTTTTTTCCACACATCTCCCTTACCCTTTCATTACTTACTCGATCAAACCACCTCATACCACATATCATTCTAAAACATCTCATTTCCAACACATCCATTCTTTTCCATGCAACCTTATCTATAGCCCATGCCTCACAACTATGAAACTTACATATTGCTGGAATCAGTAGTCCTTCAAACATACCCATTTTTGCTCTCCGAAATAATATTCTTGCCTTCCACACATTCTTAAACGCTCCCAGTACCTTTGCCCCCTCCCCCACCCTGTGACTCACTTCTGCTTCCATGGTTCCATCTTCTGCCAAATCCTCTCCCAGATATCTAAAACACTCCATTTTCTCCAGTTTTTCTCCATCCAAACTTACCTCCCAGTTTACTTGTCCTTCATCACTACCGAACCTAATTACCTTGCTCTTATTCACATTTACTTTCAGCTTTCCTCTTTCAAACACTTTACCAAACTCAGTCACCAACTTCTGCAGTTTCTCACCCGAATCAGCCACCAACACTGTATCATCAGCGAACAACAACCGACTCACTTCCCAAGCCCTCTCATCCACAACAGACTGCATACTTGCCCCGCTCTCCAAAACTCTTGCATTCACCTCCCTAACAACCCCATCCATAAACAAATTAAAGAACCAATTAGACATCATGCACCCCTGCCATATACCAACATTCTCTGTGAACCAATCACTTTCCTCTCTTCCTTCTCGTACACACGCCATACATCCCTCATAAAAACTTTTTACTGCTTCTAGCTACTTACCTCCCACACCATATACTCTTAATACCTTCCATAAAGCATCTCTATCAACTCTATCATATGCCTTCTCCAGATCTATAAATGCTACATACAAATCCATCTTGTTTTTCTAAGTATTTCTCACATACATTCTTCAAAGCAGGCACCTGATCCACACATCCTATACCACTTCTGAAACCACACTGCTCTTCCCCAATCTGATGCTCCATACATGCCTTTACCCTTTCAATCAATACACTCCCATATAATTTCCCAGGAATACTCAACAAACTTATACCTCTGTAATTTGAGCAATTGCCTTTATCCTCTTTGCCTTTGTGCAATGGCACTATGCATGCATTCTGCCAATCCTCAGGCACTTCACCATGATCCATACATACATTGAATATCTTACCAACCAGTCAGCAACACAGTCACTCCCCTTTTTCAATAAATTCCACTGCAATGCCATCCAAACCCGCTGCCTTGCCGGCTTTCATCTACCGAAAAGCTTTCACTACCTCTTCTCTGTTTACCAAACCATTCTCCCTGACCCTCTCATTTTGCACACCACTCAACCAAAACACTCTATATCTGCCACTCTATCAAACACATTCAGCAAACCTTCAAAATACTCACTCCATTTCCTCACTTCACTATTACTTGTTATTACCTTCCCATTACCCCCCTTCACTAATGATCCCATTTGTTCTCTTTTCTTACACTTTTTATTAACCTCCTTCCAAAACATCTTTTTATTCTCCATAAAATTTTATGATACTCTCTCACCCCAACTCTCATTTGCCCTCTTTTTCACCTCTTGCACCTTTATATTGACCTCCTGCCTCTTTCTTTTATACATTTCCCAGTCATTCGCACTACTTCACTGCAAAAAGTGTCCCAATGCCTCTCTCTTGTCTTTCACAAACAATCTTACTTCTTCATCTCACCACTCACTACCCTTTATAATCTGCCCACTTCCCACCTTTCTCATGCCACAAGCATCTTCTGCGCAAGCCATCACTGCTTCCCTAAATACATCCCATTCCTCCCACACTCCCCTTACATCATTTGCTCTCACCTTTTTCCATTCTGTGCTCAATCTCTCCTGGTACTTCCTCACACAAGTCTCCTTTCCAAGCTCACTTACTTTCACCACTCTCTTCACCCCAACATTCTCTCTTCTTTTCTGAAAACCTTTACCAATCTTTACCTTCACCTCCACAAGATAATGATCAGACATCCCTCCAGTTGCCCCTCTCAGCACATTAACATCCAAAAGTCTCTCTTTCAGGTGCCTATCAATTAACACATAATCCAGTAATGCTGTATGACCATCTCTCCTACTAACATATGTATACTTATGTATATCTGTCTTCTTAAACCAGGTATTCCAATCACCAGTCCTCTTTCAGCACACAAATCTACAAGCTCTTCACCATTTCCATTTACATATATATATATATATATATATATATATATGATACAGCGCTGGTGGCTGATTCATGTGAGAAACTGCAGAAGCTGGTGACTGAGTTTGGTAAAGTGTGTGGAAGAAGAAAGTTAAGAGTAAATGTGAATAAGAGCAAGGTTATTAGGTACAGTAGGGTTGAGGGTCAAGTCAATTGGGAGGTGAGTTTGAATGGAGAAAAACTGGAGGAAATGAAGTGTTTTAGATATCTGGGAGTGGATCTGGCAGCGGATGGAACCATGGAAGCGGAAGTGGATCATAGGGTGGGGGAGGGGGCGAAAATTCTGGGGGCCTTGAAGAATGTGTGGAAGTCGAGAACATTATCTCGGAAAGCAGAAATGGGTATGTTTGAAGGAATAGTGGTTCCAACAATGTTGTATGGTTGCGAGGCGTGGGCTGTGGATAGAGTTGTGCGCAGGAGGATGGATGTGCTGGAAATGAGATGTTTGAGGACAATGTGTGGTGTGAGGTGGTTTGATCGAATGAGTAATGTAAGGGTAAGAGATATGTGTGGAAATAAAAAGAGCGTGGTTGAGAGAGCAGAAGAGGGTGTTTTGAAGTGGTTTGGGCACATGGAGAGAATGAGTGAGGAAAGATTGACCAAGAGGATATATGTGTCGGAGGTGGAGAGAACGAGGAGAAGAGGGAGACCAAATTGGAGGTGGAAAGATGGAGTGAAAAAGATTTTGTGTGATCGGGGCCTGAACATGCAGGAGGGTGAAAGGAGGGCAAGGAATAGAGTGAATTGGAGCGATGTGGTATACCGGGGTTGACGTGCTGTCAGTGGATTGAATCAAGGCATGTAAAGCGTCTGGGGTAAACCATGGAAAGCTGTGTAGGTATGTATATTTGCGTGTGTGGACGTATGTATATACATGTGTATGGGGGGGGTTGGGCCATTTCTTTCGTCTGTTTCCTTGCGCTACCTCGCAAACGCGGGAGACAGCGACAAAGTATAATAAAAAAATAATAAATATATATATGTTGTGGATGAGAGAGCTTGGGAAGTGAGTCAGTTGTTGTTCGCTGATGATACAGCGCTGGTGGCTGATTCATGTGAGAAACTGCAGAAGCTGGTGACTGAGTTTGGTAAAGTGTGTGAAAGAAGAAAGTTAAGAGTAAATGTGAATAAGAGCAAGGTTATTAGGTACAGTAGGGTTGAGGGTCAAGTCAATTGGGAGGTAAGTTTGAATGGAGAAAAACTGGAGGAAGTAAAGTGTTTTAGATATCTGGGAGTGGATCTGGCAGCGGATGGAACCATGGAAGCGGAAGTGGATCATAGGGTGGGGGAGGGGGCGAAAATCCTGGGAGCCTTGAAGAATGTGTGGAAGTCGAGAACATTATCTCGGAAAGCAAAAATGGGTATGTTTGAAGGAATAGTGGTTCCAACAATGTTGTATGGTTGCGAGGCGTGGGCTATGGATAGAGTTGTGCAGAGGAGGGTGGATGTGCTGGAAATGAGATGTTTGAGGACAATGTGTTGTGTGAGTGGTTTGATCGAGTAAGTAACGTAAGGGTAAGAGAGATGTGTGGAAATAAAAAGAGTGTGGTTGAGAGAGCAGAAGAGGGTGTTTTGAAATGGTTTGGGCACATGGAATGAATGAGTGAGGAAAGATTGACCAAGAGGATATATATGTCGGAGGTGGAGGGAACGAGAAGTGGGAGACCAAATTGGAGGTGGAAAGATGGAGTGAAAAAGATTTTGTGTGATCGGTGCCTGAACATGCGGGAGGGTGAAAGGAGGGCAAGGAATGGAGTGAATTGGATCGATGTGGTATACCGGGGTTGACGTGCTGTCAATGGATTGAATCAGGGCATGTGAAGCGTCTGGGGTAAACCATTGAAAGCTGTGTTGGTATGTATATTTGCGTGTGTGGACGTGTATGTATATACATGTGTATGGGGGTGGGTTGGGCCATTTCTTTCGTCTGTTTCCTTGCACTACCTCGCAATATATATATATATATATATATATATATATATATATTATTTAATGTATGTATGACTCATGGTGAGGTGCCTGAGGATTGGCGGAATGCATGCATAGTGCCATTGTACAAAGGCAAAGGGGATAAGAGTGAGTGCTCAAATTACAGAGGTATAAGTTTGTTGAGTATTCCTAGTAAATTATATGGGAGGGTATTGATTGAGAGGGTGAAGGCATGTACAGAGCATCAGATTGGGGAAGAGCAGTGTGGTTTCAGAAGTGGTAGAGGATGTGTGGATCAGGTGTTTGCTTTGAAGAATGTATGTGAGAAATACTTAGAAAAGCAAATGGATTTGTATGTAGCATTTGTGGATCTGGAGAAGGCATATGATAGAGTTGATAGAGATGCTCTGTGGAAAGTATTAAGAATATATGGTGTGGGAGGCAAGTTGTTAGAAGCAGTGAAAAGTTTTTATCGAGGATGAAAGGCATGTGTACGTGTAGGAAGAGAGGAAAGTGATTGGTTCTCAGTGAATGTAGGTTTGCAGCAGGGGTGTGTGATGTCTCCATGGTTGTTTAATTTGTTTATGGATGGGGTTGTTAGGGAGGTGAATGCAAGAGTTTTGGAAAGAGGGGCAAGTATGAAGTCTGTTTGGGATGAGAGAGCTTGGGAAGTGAGTCAGTTGTTGTTCGCTGATGATACAGCGCTGGTGGCTGATTCATGTGAGAAACTGCAGAAGCTGGTGACTGAGTTTGGTAAAGTGTGTGAAAGAAGAAAGTTAAGAGTAAATGTGAATAAGAGCAAGGTTATTAGGTACAGTAGGGTTGAGGGTCAAGGCAATTGGGAGGTAAGTTTGAATGGAGAAAAACTGGAGGAAGTAGTGTTTTAGATATCTGGGAGTGGATCTGGCAGCGGATGGAACCATGGAAGCGGAAGTGGATCATAGGGTGGGGGAGGGGGCGAAAATTCTGGGAGCCTTGAAGAATGTGTGGAAGTCGAGAACATTATCTCGGAAAGCAAAAATGGGTATGTTTGAAGGAATAGTGGTTCCAACAATGTTGTATGGTTGCGAGGCGTGGGCTATGGATAGAGTTGTGCAGAGGAGGGTGGATGTGCTGGAAATGAGATGTTTGAGGACAATGTGTTGTGTGAGTGGTTTGATCGAGTAAGTAACGTAAGGGTAAGAGAGATGTGTGGAAATAAAAAGAGTGTGGTTGAGAGAGCAGAAGAGGGTGTTTTGAAATGGTTTGGGCACATGGAATGAATGAGTGAGGAAAGATTGACCAAGAGGATATATATGTCGGAGGTGGAGGGAACGAGAAGTGGGAGACCAAATTGGAGGTGGAAAGATGGAGTGAAAAAGATTTTGTGTGATCGGTGCCTGAACATGCAGGAGGGTGAAAGGAGGGCAAGGAATGGAGTGAATTGGATCGATGTGGTATACCGGGGTTGACGTGCTGTCAATGGATTGAATCAGGGCATGTGAAGCGTCTGGGGTAAACCATTGAAAGCTGTGTTGGTATGTATATTTGCGTGTGTGGACGTGTATGTATATACATGTGTATGGGGGTGGGTTGGGCCATTTCTTTCGTCTGTTTCCTTGCACTACCTCGCAATATATATATATATATATATATATATATATATATATATATATATATATATATTATTTAATGTATGTATGACTCATGGTGAGGTGCCTGAGGATTGGCGGAATGCATGCATAGTGCCATTGTACAAAGGCAAAGGGGATAAGAGTGAGTGCTCAAATGACAGAGGTATAAGTTTGTTGAGTATTCCTAGTGAAGGCATGTACAGAGCATCAGATTGGGGAAGAGCAGTGTGGTTTCAGAAGTGGTAGAGGATGTGTGGATCAGGTGTTTGCTTTGAAGAATGTATGTGAGAAATACTTAGAAAAGCAAATGGATTTGTATGTAGCATTTGTGGATCTGGAGAAGGCATATGATAGAGTTGATAGAGATGCTCTGTGGAAAGTATTAAGAATATATGGTGTGGGAGGCAAGTTGTTAGAAGCAGTGAAAAGTTTTTATCGAGGATGAAAGGCATGTGTACGTGTAGGAAGAGAGGAAAGTGATTGGTTCTCAGTGAATGTAGGTTTGCAGCAGGGGTGTGTGATGTCTCCATGGTTGTTTAATTTGTTTATGGATGGGGTTGTTAGGGAGGTGAATGCAAGAGTTTTGGAAAGAGGGGCAAGTATGAAGTCTGTTGGGGATGAGAGAGCTTGGGAAGTGAGTCAGTTGTTGTTCGCTGATGATACAGCGCTGGTGGCTGATTCATGTGAGAAACTGCAGAAGCTGGTGACTGAGTTTGGTAAAGTGTGTGAAAGAAGAAAGTTAAGAGTAAATGTGAATAAGAGCAAGGTTATTAGGTACAGTAGGGTTGAGGGTCAAGGCAATTGGGAGGTAAGTTTGAATGGAGAAAAACTGGAGGAAGTAGTGTTTTAGATATCTGGGAGTGGATCTGGCAGCGGATGGAACCATGGAAGCGGAAGTGGATCATAGGGTGGGGGAGGGGGCGAAAATTCTGGGAGCCTTGAAGAATGTGTGGAAGTCGAGAACATTATCTCGGAAAGCAAAAATGGGTATGTTTGAAGGAATAGTGGTTCCAACAATGTTGTATTGTTGCGAGGCGTGGGCTATGGATAGAGTTGTGCGCAGGAGGATGGATGTGCTGTAAATGAGATGTTTGAGGACAATGTGTGGTGTGAGGTGGTTTGATCGAGTAAGTAATGTAAGGGTAAGAGAGATGTGTGGAAATAAAAAGAGCGTGGTTGAGAGAGCAGAAGAGGGTGTTTTGAAATGGTTTGGACACATGGAGAGAATGAGTGAGGAAAGATTGACCAAGAGGATATATGTGTCGGAGGTGGAGGGAACGAGGAGAAGTGGGAGACCAAATTGGAGGTGGAAAGATGAGTGAAAAAGATTTTGTGTGATCGTGGCCTGAACATGCAGGAGGGTGAAAGGAGGGCAAGGAATAGAGTGACTTGGATCGAAGTGGTATACCGGGGTTGACGTGCTGTCAGTGGGTTGAATCAGGGCATGTGAAGCGTCTGGGGTAAACCATGGAAAGCTGTGTTGGTATGTATATTTGCGTGTGTGGACGTATGTATATACATGTGTATGGGGGTGGGTTGGGCCATTTCTTTCGTTCTATTGTACAAAGGCAAAGGGGATAAAAGTGAATGCTCAAATTACAGAGGTATAAGTTTGTTTAGTATTCCTGGGAAATTGTATGGGAGGGTATTGATTGAGAGAGTGAAGGCATGTAAGGAGCATCAGATTGGGGAAGAGTAGTGTGGTTCCAGAAGGGGTAGAGGATGTGTGGATCAGGTGTTTACTTTGAAGAAGCTCTGTGGAAGTTATTAAGAATATATGGTGTGGGAGGCAAGTTGTTAGAAGCAGTGAAAAGTTTTTATTGAGGATGTAAGGCATGTGTACGTGTAGGGAGAGAGGAAAGTGATTTGTTCTCAGTGAATGTTGGTTTGCGACAGGGGTGCATGATGTCTCCATGGTTGTTTAATATGTTTGTGGATGGGGTTGTAAGGGAGGTGAATGCAAGAGTTTTGGAAAGAGGGGCAAGTATGCAGTCTGTTGTGGATGAGAGAGCTTGGGAAGTAAGTCAGTTGATGTTCGCTGATAATACAGCTCTGGTGGCTGATTCGTGTGTGAAACTGCAGAAGCTGGTGACTGAGTTTGGTAAAGTGTGTGAAAGAAGAAAGCTGAGAGTAAATGTGAATAAGAGCTAGGTGATAAGGTACAGTAGGGTTGAGGGACATGTAAATTGGGAGGTAAGATCGAATGGAGAAAAACTGGAGGAAGTGAAATGTTTTAGATATCTGGGAGTGGATTTGGCAGTGGATGGAACCATGGAAGCAGAAGTGGATCATAGAGTGGGAGAGGGGGCGAAAGTTTTGGGAGCATTGGAAAATGTGTGGAAGTCGAGAACATTATCTTGGAAAGCAAAAATGGGTATGTTTGAAGGAATATTGGTTCCAACAATGTTATATGTTTGTGAGGCATGGTCTTTAGATGGAGTTGTGCTGAGGAGGGTGGATGTGCTGGAAATGAGATGTCTGAGGACAATATGTGGTGTGAGGTGGTTTGATCAAGAAAGTAATGTAAGGGTAAGAGAGATGTGTGGTAATAAAAAGAGTATGGTTGAGAGAGCAGAAGAGGGTGTATTGAAATGGTTTGGTCACATGGAGAGAATGAGTGAGGAAAGGTTGACAAAGAGGATATATGTGTCAGAGGTGGAGGGAATGAGGAGAAGTGCGAGACCAAATTGGAGGTGGAAAGATGGAGTGAAAAAGATTTTGAGCGATCGAGGCCTGAACATGCAGGAGGGTGAAAGGCGTGCAAGGAATAGAGGGAATTGGAACGATGTGGTATACCGGGGTCGACGTGCTGTCAATGGATTGAACCATGACATGTGAAGCATCTTGAGTAAACCATGAAAAGTTCTATGGGGCCTAGATGTGGAAAGGGAGCTGTGGTTTTAGTGCATTATACATGACAGCTAGAAACTGAGTGTGAACGAATGTGGCCTTTGTTGTCTTTTCCTAGCGCTACCTCACGCACATGCGGGGGAGGGGGTGAAGCTAGGACGCCATTTGGTAAACGTGATTGTTTTGGACAATCACGTTTACCAAATGGCGTCCTAGCTTCGTCTCTTCGATGTATATCAACTGACCGTTATATTTCTCTCTTGTGTCTCCCCTGATGATGTGATTATTACATGAAAGTGCACTTGGGAACTTTTCGTGTTTCATTTTCCCCGTGGACTCATAGGAATATCTTGATCACGCGCAAAATTGTGATCCTTTCCAATATATATATATTTATTTATTTATTTTGCTTTGTCGCTGTCTCCTGCGTTTGCGAGGTAGCGCAAGGAAACAGACGTAAGAAATGGCCCAACCCACCCCCATACACATGTGTATACATACACGTCCACACGCAAATATACATACCCATACATCTCAATGTACACATATATTTACACACACAGACACATACATATATACACATGCACACAATTCACACTGTCTGCCTTTATTCACTTCCATCGCCACCTCACCACACATGGAATAACATCCCCCTCCCCCCTCATGTGTGCGAGGTAGCACTAGGAAAAGACAACAAAGGCCCCATTTGTTCACACTCAGTCTCTAGCTGTCATGCAATAATGCCCAAAACCACAGCTCCCTTTCCACATCCAGGCCCCACAGAACTTTCCGTGGTTTACCCCAGACACCTCAATGCCCTGATTCAATCCATTGACAGCACGTCGACCCCGGTATACCACATTGATCCAATTCACTCTATTTCTTGCCCGCCTTTCACCCTCCTGCATGTTCAGGCCCCGATCACTCAAAATCTTTTTCACTCCATCTGTCCACCTCCAATTTGGTCTCCCACTTCTCGTTCCCTCCACCTCTGACACATATATCCTCTTGGTCAATCTTTCCTCACTCACTCTCTCCATGTGACCAAACCATTTCAAAACACCTTCTGCTCTCTCAACCACACTTTTTTTATTACCACACATCTCTCTTACCCTGTTATTACTTACTCGATCAAACCACCTCACACCACATATTGTCCTCAGACATCTCATTTTCAGCACATCCACCCTCCTCTCCACAACTCTATCCATAGCCCACGCCTCGCAACCATATATACATATATTTGTATATATATGTGTGTATATGAGTGGATGGATCTTTCTTCAACTGTTTGTATATGTATGTGTATGTGCATGTATGTATATATGTGTGTATATAAGTGAATCGATCTTTCTTCGACTGTTTGTTGGCGTTACCTTGCTGTTGTGTGAAAACGACACTCTAGTATAATGAAATAAGTAAAAGAAAATATATGTACGATGTGATTCTGGAGGAAGTGAAGTGTTTTAGGTATCTGGGAATGGATTTGGCAGTGGATGGAACCCTGGAAGTGGAAGTGAGTCACGTTGAAAAATGTGTGGAAGGTGAGAACATTATCTCAGAAAGCATAAATGGGTATGTTTGAAGGAATAGTGGTTCCAACAATGTTATATGGTTGCGAGGCGTGGGCTATATATAGAGATGTGCGGAAGAGGGTGGAAGTGTTGGAAATGAGATGTTTGAGGACAATATGTGGTGTGAGGTGGTTTGATCGAGTAAGTAATGAAAGTGTAAGAGAGATATGTGATGATAAATAGAGTGTGATTGAAAGAGCAGAAGAGGGTGTTTTGAAATGGTTTGGTCACATGGAGAGAATGAGTGAGGAAAGATTGACAAAGAGGATATATGTATCTGAGGTGGAGGGAACAAGAAGTGGGATGGAGTGAAAAAGATTTTGAGCGATTGGGGCCTGAATATGCAAGAGGGTGAAAGGCATGGTGAAAGGCATGCAGGGAATAGAGTAAATTGGAATGATGTGATATACCAGGGTCGACGTGCTGTCATTGGATTGAACCAGGGCATGTGAAGTGTCTGGGGTAAACCATGGAAAGTTTTGTGGGGCCTGAATGTGGAAAGGGAGCCGTGGTTTCGATGCATTATACATGACAGCTAGAGACGCAGTGTGAATGAATGTGGCCTTTGTTGTCTTTTCCTAGTGCTACCCCGCACGCATGCAGGGGGAGGGGGTTGTCATTTCATGTGTGGCGGGGTGGCGACGGGAATGAAAAAAGGCAGCAATTATGAATTATATACATGTGTATATATGTGTATGTCTGTGTATGTATGTATATGTTGAAATGTATAGGTATGTATATGTGAGTGTGTAGACGTGTATGTATATACATGTATATGTGGGTGGGTTGGGCCATTCTTTCGTCTGTTTCCTTGCGCTATCTCACAAACGCGGGAGACAGCGACAAAGTATAATGAGTAAATGAATATGAATATGATTCTGTTATTGCAAGATGTCATGAGGTAAGAATAGTCAGTAAAGTAATGAATCAGTGTACCCAGATATAGTCTTTCCATCATTCAACTTGAATTTCATCTTTTTTGTAATTTTAGACTAAAGTATGAAGTTATTAAAAACAAATGGCTATGTGTTTGATTATTACTTTGGGTTATAATTTACAAAATATTTGACATTGCTCTTTTAACCCTTTGTATGTGGGACATGGCTTACATGGGTTTGCTGACATGATGAGGGACCAGATTTTCATAGGTTTAACTTTGCACTTTTAAGTGTCCCATTAGGTTTACCATGGTCACCATAAGTTACCATTTACTCATAAAAAGAATAACACTCACTCATAATGTGCAAGCTGAAATAACCACCTGTGCTTTGTCACTCAAATTTTATAATTTTATACATCTTGTGGTGTAAAGATGGTATCAGATGATCATTCTTGAATTAACAAATCTTATAATAAGTGTTGGAGAGAGTGACAATGGCCTTGAAACTTTATGGGTGGTGTCTAGAGATTTATTTCTTAAGTGCCCGCTCGCCCCCACCACCATCACCTGAGACTGGCTACATAATAAGTAGTTTTTAGCTTGTCTTTGCAGTGTTTAGGTATGTTTTATTTTCCATTAGTGTATGGGCCACCTTGACCCTATAGACATAGTGATTTGTTTATAAATGGGCAATTCTGCCAGGTACCTCAGTCACCTGGGTTGAGTTTGTGTCAGTTTTTCTGCATTTAGGGTGCATTATTTGCTTTTCATTATTTCATAGCTGTCAAGGTGTATTTTATATTTTCTTATGGTTATTCTGCAAAAATTTGAACTTCAAATTTTGATTTACCTCAGTCACACTGGAGTAGGGGTTGAGAGCACTTATGATTGCTTGAAGTGGATTAAAGATCAGATTCCAGTGTTAAAAGCAGTGATATGTATATGTGCGTGTATGGGCGTTTATGTATATACATGTGTATGTGGGTGGGTTTGGCCATTCTTTCGTCTGTTGCCTTGTGCTACCTTGCTGACGTAGGAGACAGCGACAAAGTATGATGAATAATAAATGAATGTTCTTCAGAATCAATCTTTTTTTGAAACTTGTACATTGGGTTCTATATTCATCCATCTGTTTAGCTATACCATATAGGCCTTCTCTTAGGGTCCACTGGGTTTGCTTGCTTTAAACATTCCATACACACAACTTTATGTGATCATTCTTAACATCTGGTCTCGTATGAACAGGCATGGGACCAATGCCATGGACTATCAACAGTGAGATCTATCCAGGGTGGGCACGATCAACCTGCAATAGTCTGACTTCTGCTGTCAACTGGGCATCCAATCTTCTTGTGTCTCTCACTTTTCTTACCCTCGCAGAAGTTTTCCTTAAACATGGTAAGTATGGCAGTACATCTTGTAATTACATCAAGGACTTCTCATCTATTGCATTTATAACGAAAGCTTAAACTGTACTTGAATACCTCTGTTGGTTACCTTTGCTCTTCTAAAGATTATTTTTAGCTTCACAAAAGGTTTGGCCTCCTCAACATATACCGCAAGCAGTTAATGAATAAGCCAAGTTCTTCATTGCAAATAATTTTCATGATTCTTACACCTTATGAGGTCAACAGTTGCTGCATTGTTCTTAGAAATAGGTGTTTATATGCTACAGTTTATTACGTTATTGTCAGTTTATATGCAAAGATGATGGTAAAGTATTAGAATTGTTTCAGCAGTTTTTTATTACCATACAGGTTATCATTGTAAATATCAGTAAACATGGTAAAGAACACCATATTTATTTTAACATTCATAGACCTGAAATCAAAAGATTTTTGACTATATAACTTTAGGAACACACCCTTAAAAGTCCTTTACATGGAAGGACCAATTACCCTAAGGCTGGGGAAGTAAAGTTGATATATGATGCAAATAGGGAATTAATAATTATAGGCAAGGGAAAAAAGGTTGGAAGGGTATGCAAGGATAAAGTCAACTATGTTTTTAGTAGAAAAAAGTCAGTTCTTTAAAGTACTGTAGATGAAGGATAAAATCACCATTAGATTAAATCCAAATTTCAAAATAATTATGTAGTTACGGTTAGATAAAGAAATTATTGTTATTATACTTGATCGCCGTTTCCTGCATTACCGAGGTAGCGCTAGGAAAAGATGAAGAACGACCCATTCCTGGCACCACCCTACCCAACAGGAAACGGCAGTGCTTTTAAAAAGAAGAAAAGAAAACGCTTCAGCAAGGAAGCGCCAGGAAAACTGATAAAAAAGGCTACATTTGTTCACACTCAGTCTCTAGCTGTCATGTGTAATGCACCAAAACCACAGCTCCCCTATCCATATCCAGGCCCCAAACACCTTTCCATGGTTTACCCCAGATTTTCATATGCCCTGGTTCAGTCCTCTTACAGCACATTGACCCCGATTTACCACATCATTCCAATTCACTCTATTCCTTGCACACCTCTCACCCTCCTGTATGTTCAGGCCCTGATCACTTGAAATCTTTTTCACTCCATCCCACCACCTCCAATTTGGTCTCTTGCTTCTCCTTATTCCCTCCTCCTCTGACATATAAATCCTCTGTCAATCTTTCCTCACTCATTCTCTCCACATGTCCAAACCATTTCAAAGCACCCTTTTTTGCTCTCTCAGCTACTCTTTTTATTACCATACATCTCTTACCCTTTCATTACTTACTCGATCAAACCACCTCACACCACACATTTCTTTTCCAACACATCCACCCTCCTTACAACCCAATCTATAGCCCATACCTTGCAACCATATAATATTTTTAGAACTACTATTCCTTCACACATACCCATTTTTGCCCTCTGAGATAATGTTCTCTCTTTTCACACAGTCTTCATCACTCCCAGAGCCTTTGCCTCCTCCCCCACTCTGTGACTCACTTCTGCTTCCATGGTTCCACTCACAGCTGAGACCACTCAGTGATACCTAAAACACTTCTTTTTCTCCAGTTTTTCTCCATTTAAACTTACATCCCAATTAACTTGTACCTCAACCCTTCTGAACCTATTATCCTTGCTCTTATTCACATTTACTCTCAACTTTCTCCTTTCACACACTTTTCCAAACTCAGTCACCAACTTAAGCAGCTTCTCACTCGAATCAGTCCCCAATGCTGTATCATCTGCAAACAACAACCGACTCTTTTTCCAGGCCTTCTCATCCCCAACAGACTGCATACTCACCCCTCTCTCCAAAACTCATGCATTTACATCCCTAACAACCCCATCCATAAAAGAATTAATAAAAGAAAAGAAAATGTATGATAGGTAGATAACTTGTTAGAACTTGGAGGAACGTAAGAAGTGAAAACATATCAGCAGGTTTATTCATGAGTTTCACAAAATGTATAATGTCACTTGTGAATCTGATTAAACGTTTGATATATGATTTTTTTAATAGAAAAGTTTGAAAGAGTACCATTAGTTGAAAAAAATACTATAAATGAGACATTGAATTTAGTGAATTGGGTCAGCAGCCAAATAAACATATGAATGTTTTACACTGTGACATGGTCTGATGTGCTTTTCTTTTCAGGTGTGTTCTACTTCTACATGATCCTGGCAGGACTGGGCTTTTTGTTGTTCTTCTTCCTATTGCCTGAAACTAGAGGTGTATCCTTAGAGGATATAGAAACTTTGTTTTCTGGTCCTCTCTTGAACAGATTTAGGAGACAGCGACATGCAGAGACAAGATAGGGTTGTGCACTACATATCATTTTCAATGTGTAAGATATCCTTGAAGGGTAAAAAGCTAGTCTTTGTGATATTTTGTTACATTTCTCCACTCTCAGGAAAGCAAGGTTGATTGTGTTAAAGTCTCTTAGGATCCATTATATTTACTAGTCTTTCTATGATGCCAAGCACTCTCCAGTACATAATTGTTTATCGTATAACAGAATTTATTTTGATAACCTTTCCAGTTAGATTACTGTGATCAACTTGTAACTTGCTCATTATTATGAAACCAGATTGTGAAGGGATTACTGAGATAAGCCTATAACTTTCCCATTATTATGGAGCCAGACTGTGCGGTATGTGATATTATTATACAAGCTTTTGTTGAAAGGGAACGAAAGCTTTTAATTTTGATATATTGTTTTAATTGTGGTATTTGGTTGTATTATTATAGATTATTTAATTGGAATTATATAATTAGTCAGTGAAATGTGTTTGATATGAAATAAAACTTGATATAGTGAAACTTTAAATATTTTCAAACCTTAATGTATAGCTCCAACTTTATGAGTAGGGGTTCTCCTTAGCTTTTGTCTTCTCTTCTCTTTTGACTTTACTCCTCAGATTATATATATATTATTATTTTAATATACTTAATTGCTGTTTCCCATGTCAGTGAGGAAGCGGCAGGAAACGGACAAAGAATGGCCCATCCACTCATATACACATATATATACATAAACGCCCATACACGCACATATACATACATATACATACACAGACATGTACATATATACGCATGTACATATTCATACTTGCTTGCCTTTGTCCATTCCTGGCGCTACCTCGACCCACAGGAAACAGCATCGCTTCCCTCTGCTTCAGGGAGGTAGCATATGATAGGATTGATAAAGATGCTTTGTGGAATATCTTAAGAGTATATGGTGTGAGAGGTGAGCTGCTAGAAGCAGTGAAGAGTTTTTACCAAGGATGTAAGGCCTCTGTACGAGTAGAAAAAGAGGAGAGTGATTGGTTCCCAGTAAAGGTCAGTCTACGGCAGGAGTGTGTGATGTCCCAATGGTTGTTTAATTTGCTTATGAATGGGGTAGTTAGGGAGATAAATGCAAGAGTTTTGGAGAGAAGGGTGAGTATGCTGACTGTTAGGGATGAGAGGGTTTGGGAAGTGAGTCAGCTGTAGTTTGCCAGTGATACAGCTCTGGTGGCTGATTCAGGTGAGAAACTGTAGAAGTTGGTGACTGAGTTTGGAAAAGTGTGTGAAAGGATAAAGTTGAGAGTATATGTGAATAAGAGTAAGGTTAATAGGTTCAATAGGGTTGAGGGACAAGTAAATTGGGATGTAAGTTTGAATGGCGAAGAACTGGAGGAAGTGAAGTATTTTAGATATTTAGGTGTGGACTTAATAGGGAATGGAACTATAAAAGCAGAAGTGAGTCACAGGGTGGGGGAGGGAGCAAAGATTCTAGGAGTGATGAATGTGTGGAAGGAGAGAACATTATCTCGGAGAGCAAAAATGGGTATGTTTGAAGGAATAGTGGTTACACCAATATTATATGGTTGCAAGGCACGGGCTATAGATAGGGTTGGAGGGTGTATGTGTTGGAAAAAAAAAGTTTGAGGACAGTGTGTGGTGTGAGGTGGTTTGATCGAGTAAGTAATGAAAGGGTAAGAGAGATGTATGGAAATAAAAAGAGTGTGGTTGAGAGCAGAAGAGGGTGTGTTGAAATGGTTTGGACAAATGGAGCAAAATGAGTGAGGAAAGATTGACAAAGAGGATATATGTATGAGGTAGAGGGAACAAAGAGAAGCAGGAGACCAAATTGGAGATGGACAGGTGGGGTGAAAAAGATTTTGAGCGATCAGGGGCCCAAACATACAGGAGGGTGAGAAGTACAAGGAATAGAGTGAATTGGAACAATGTGGTATACTGGGGATGACATGCTGTCAATGGACTGAAACATCTGGATGTGGATAGTGAGCTGTGTTTTTGGTGCATTACTCATGACAGCTAATGATTGTGTGTGTGAACAAATGTGGCTTTTTTGTCTTGTTTTCCTGGTGCTACCTCACCAAAACGGGGTAGCAATGCTGATTCCATGTGGTACACAGCTTCCACCTGCATGCCATCAGGACATGTCAGCTACTGAGTACTGCTGATACACTGATACATTTAATAGAAATGGTTAATCTGTTTTCTAGAATCTCTCTCAAATGATGATGAATGGAGGCACTCAAATAGGCCTGAGGGACTTATCACCAGTTTGGTGTTTTGGGAAAGTGGATTTGTAAAGTGTGATAGGGTCTGGTGACAAAAAAATATCAGCTGAGGATGAGTAACACTGAACTGTGCCATAAACTATCAAACTGAGGCATGTGAATCAATGAGCAGTCTATATTTTATTTGAGTGTATGTCAAGGAAGTGTGATTGAGTTTCAAAGAGTAAAGTACAAAACAAAAAGTATCAACCTTGCAGAGTGAAGCATTAATGTTACTGACAGTAGCAGCCAGTTTATCTAAACCCAGCACTTCCTCAATTGGGTTTTTTCCAACCCTGTGAATTTCAAGTTCGTTTAAAAAAAATGTATGTAACATTACTATTTGAAAGATATTCATATAACAATGAAAAAAGAAAATCACTTCAGAAGTATATTTTGTCCACCTTTTTCACTCTGCTGACATGTAGAAATTCTGTTGAGTGTTTCAGAATTCACTAAAAAGTGTGCGAGTAAGACCTTAGTGTCATGTGAGTTGCCATTTTCCATGCCTTATTGTTGATTTTACTTATACCAAAAAAAATTATTATCTTTATGTTCCATCTTATATAACCATCTTATATAATAAATATTTTTATATTTTAATCAGAACGATTCCTTGATAAATTATTTATAAAACTATATAAATATTTATAAAATTACCGGCTGAACCAGCAAGAAATAATGCTGTTAAGATCAGATGGGCACTTCCAATATTACTTCCACTTTGTCACTGCCACATCTTGGTCAATATTCAGTGCTAGAAGAGCTAATGTCCACAAAACTATTTCACACATCCGAAACCAGATATTTATTATTAAGTAATTCAGGATCCTCTTCTGTTTGGTCCTCTAAATCTAGTTAAAAACTACTGGTTTTCTTCTTGGAAATCTTATGACAATGTGTTGTCACTGACATGGCTGGATGGAGGAGAGAAATTAATGCACAATGCTACTTAGGTAATCAACCAAGCTTGCTGGGTGGCCCTGAAATAGAAGCATGCAAGTTGATGCCTTAATTTACTCACAGAAAAGCTGTATAGTTCATGTAAATACCTGTTTAGATAAGAGCTGAAGGGTCTGTCTATTCTAGCATACCATGCAAAGTACAGGCCCTGTGAGATTACAGAAGAACAGGGAATCAAACTTTCCCATACACAGGGGACACTTGACTGCTAGCAAGCTGATAAAATACAAGAAATTAGAAACATGAAAATAGGAAACCAAAACCACCCAGCAACTAATTTCACCACATAAGCATATATCACCTTTTAGAAGTGCAGGGTCATTAGTGAAGAGAACCTATGCTTGTGCACGGAGTTCAACTTCTGGTAGGGTATTATGTAGATGGAAACAAACAGAACCCTACTACATATGTGTCAACTAATGCACATATCACTGAAAGGGTTACAGTTAAGGTAGGTACTAAAGGTGCTCCCAAAGATCAAGTGACCTGGTGTTTTCTTTTCATGTATCACCTTTCAGCACTATACTGTGAAGCATGAATGACAAATACAATAAGTACACCACTGAAAAGGTCAACCAATACATTCATTACCAATTTGTACAGTACATGGAAAGAGTTCTACATTTGTGGAGCACCATCTCCTGACCTTTTTATGCCATTTAGTAGCCTTTTAAACCTCTGCAAACTGACTGCCTTTACTGTTTCATTAGTTTATTCCCATCATCTTCCACCTTAACAGTAAACATGTACTTCTTGACATCCTATGTAACTAGCTTTTTACCCAGCTTTTTGTAATGGTTTCTTTTTACTCTGGTGCTGCATCTCTTTAGAACTGTTCTGTCTCTATCAAACACCCAATTTAGACACCTGAAGGCTGTTATCTATGAACCATGCTGGAAGCTTTTCTTGCACTACCAATTTTCAATATTGAAAAAAAAAAGGCAGCACAAACTGATAAAAATGAAAATAGCCATATCACATCCTTTTACACCATAGGTTTGGTTTGGTTGATGGTTTAAGATATGTAGTATTTGGACTATTCAATAGATATAGAACGACAAAGCCACCCTTGAAAATTACTTTCAATTATAATACTAAAGATAAATTTGTGGCATAAAGGCAGTCCAGCTGTTCTGGAAGGGCATTGATGAGATTTGAAAGAATTAAAACCGTTTGATAAAAAAAAAAAAAAAAGGAAAGGTTATGAAGCTCAGGAAAAATATGCTGTAACTTAAGTGACCTCTTTTAGAAATGAACATATCCTGTGATAATTTCACTGTTTCCCTAAGTAGCCCAAATGTATCATGATTTTAATGTAAACTGACTTAAGAAAATTGTAGGTCTGTTATTTATTTTACAGTTGCTGATCAATTTGTTCGCTGAGTGGACATTACAGCGTCTCTGCAAACGAACCACTTCAGGGAGACCGATTGTCACCAAAGACCTTAATAATAAGCTTATTGGGAGCCTTTGATTTTGATCAATAAATAGGAATGGCGCTGATGCCATAGGATAAATCTCGGCTGCTAGAGGAAGTTAAGTAACCTTTTTTTCTCTCCTTTGAGATGTGTTAATTTCTAGTAGTTTCCACTTTTAGGACGATTAGCCAAGCATTTTCCCAGATCTTCATAGCCCTCCCCACTAACGCCTTATTTCAATTTCCTTTATGTCCTTACATCACTGTGCCATACTAATTCACTTCTGCTGTAAGCAAAGATCCGTTGATATGAGTTTTTTTCTTTCTACTTTTTTATTTGTAGGCTGTCCTAAGCTGCTTATTTACCAAATTGTTTAATTTCCATCCTGAGACCATTTCTGAAATCGTTTTCCCTCATTTTCAAAGTTCAGTTGGAAAATTAAATGGATAGGCCATCACAAGACATTTAAAATCGTTCAAAAACACGTAGGCATGTATGAAGAGAGGATATTATTGTGTCAGTGAGTTTATGTTGATAAAATACATTAAAGAGAACATATGTAACTGTTTTTACCGAAGATGACATGTTAAGTGTACACAAATATGTATGACCGTGATGGATGTTAAATTTTTCAGTTGATCACATCTGTAATTGCCCCATTGAGTATATGTAATTTTAGCACTTTTTATGGCATTATTACAAATATGTACAAAGGATATATCATAGTTAACGAGTAGAATCAAGTGTTTAATGAAGGACAGCATGAACAGTACCATCTCAGTGATTTTTTTTTTAAACATGTAAATCTGTGCGAATTCGTGTGTTGGTCTGTGGATGGCCACCTGTGCAGAGCATGACATATCTGTCACCTGGAGTTGTTAGTCTTGGGACGTCTTGGTGATCAACATCCATCTTGTCATTCGGCGGTTGATGGAAATGATTAAGGAAGTTAGCTAAGGATGGTTTGGGGAAGTCCTCACTAGATGACAATTCATCTGGCCCTTGCTCACAAAAATTGACATAGGCCCGTCTCCATATACTATCTTTGATGAGAGGCTATGTGGTTTTAGAATTCATATCTACACCTGAAGAAGGAGTTCAAGATTTTTCGGTGGCTGAATGTAGTTTTACGTAGATGGTGGCCTTCGATACCCTAGCAGTTGTTAGGCTTGAAGCCCAACCAACCAACCACATCGGACAGGTCCTCCTAAATGTGGTTGAGACCCTCCCACTCGCTTACTGCTTCTTTGACAGGTCACTCTTCCTTCAAGGGCTGTGGAGCCAAACCTTATCCTATGGCAGCAATGCTTTTAGAAGATTTAAGTTGGTACAACCTCTTCATAATCTCCCACAGAAACTCAAAATTCTCGTTGGTGTACCTCCGCTTGCAACCTCTCCACAAACTCGCATGTTCCTCCATCCTACATCAGGTTTGGGGTTTTTTAGTCTATAGTTGCTCTGCATTTCCATATAATCTTCCTTTGTATTGCATGACTTCATATGCATACGGGTTCGACGTGTCAGTCCAAAGCGCCAGCTGTCATGGTAGGTTATCTAGTCTCCTTAGCCAACACAGTGCCATGTGGTTATTGTAGATGGTGAACTTTACCCCACAGAGGTAGTGGTGGCCAACACCATCTGTGTTTCCACCCAGCTCAGACTGTGGCTGAAGCTGACGACAACCTGCTGATGGCGACCCTGCTTCTGTGAGAGCACGACTCACTGTCATTTGCATCCTGGATGTTTGGCTAAGCTTCGGTACAAGAATATAATTAGTACTGGGGCATGCATCAGGGCGCGTTCTTCAGTCGCTGGAAAGCACCTCAACACGCCTGAACTTCTGCGCCAGGTAGTGCAGTGCTGGTCCAAGTTGCTTCATGAATCTGCAGCACTTATTGCAGAAAAGTGCTCAGCTCCTTAACTCTGGTTGGCACGGGCTAGTCAGCAGAGCACGACAGCTTTTATCTTCCAAGAATTAGACGCCGCTCGACAACTTGGCTAAGGGAACTTTCCCTCCTCGCAAAACAGACTGCACACCCTGAGGCTGAGCTTCACAGAACCTGCTGATGACTTTCGCAAGCCACTCCACCCGCTGTCGTCGAGGGTACCGTTCCAGTGGAGCCCCTCTAGGATCGGCTTCATCAGAGGCTCAAAAGGTAACAGATGCATAGCACGCCCCAAACAGCATGACTTTGGGACCGCCGTCATCTTTAGCCATACTAAAACGCTGCCCTATCCTTGTCTGTTACCTCCACTTGGTGATGTCAAAACTCCTAAGGGGCCAGTTTTAAACGTGTCGTCCATCCTAGCAAGCGAAAGGGGCCAGTGTTAAACGTGTCCATCCTAGCAACGAAAAGGGGTTAGCGTTAAACGTGTCGTCCATCCTAGCAAGCGAGAAGGGGCCAGTGTTAAACGTGTCCATCCTAGTAGCGAAAAGGTGTCAGCGTTAAACGTGTCGTCCACCCTTGCTAGCTAGAAGGGGCCAGTGTTAAACGTGTCCATCCTAGCAGCGAAAAGGGGTCAGCGTTAAACGTGTCGTCCATCCTAGCAAGCGAGAAGGGGCCTGTGGTAAACATTGTCCATCCTAGCAAGCGAGAAGGGGCCTGTGGTAAACATTGTCCATCCTAGCAAGCGAGAAGGGGCCAGCGTTAAGCATGTCGTCCAAACTAGCAGACGACTAGCAAGCGAGAAGGGGCCAGTGTTAAACACATCGTCCATCGTAGCAAGCGAGAAGGGGCTAGTGTTAAACGTGTCGTCTATCCTAGCAAGCGAGAAGGGGCCAGCGTTAAACATGTCGTCCATCCTGGCAAGCGTAAGGGGCCAGTGTTAAACGTGTCGTCCATCCTAGCAAGCGAGTACGAGTCTTAGGTGGTAATTTTATTTCTTAGGCCAGTATAGTTAAACGATCATCTTGTAAAGCAATTCCTCCAGACAAGGACTACTGCCAGTGACGTTGGGATGCTAGGTTTTTAACGACACCTACATAATGTCCTCCATCTCCTTGCACTATGTCGGCCCCATCCTGTCTGGTGGCTGCTTGATCATTTTCTAACCTGGTGTGGATGTCTGGTGGCTGCTTGATCAGTTGCTAACTTGGTGTGGATGTCTGGTGGCTGCTTGATGAGTTTCTAACCTGGTGTGGATGTCTGATGGCTGCTTGATCACTCGCTAACCTGGTGTGGATGCCTGGTGGCTGCTTAATCAGTTGCTAACCTGGTGTAGATGTCTGGTGGCTGCTTGATCTGTTGCTAACCTGGTGTGGATGTCTGATGGCTGCTTGATCTGTTGCTAACCTAGTGTTAGATGTCTAGTGGCTGCTTGATCAGTTGCTAACCTGGTGTGTATGTCTGATGGCTACTTGATATGTTGATGTTGGTTTACACCAGACCAGAGCATTCAGCGTCGTTCATCCCAGCAGAGAAGGTGTTGTTCTCAGCAACTCCTTCAGCCAATTCTGGCTGGTTATTTGGGATTTGACTGACACGGTTATTAAGGCCGTCAACTTCAGACTATAATATCACCAGTCTGAAAATCTTGAACACCGTCCGATTCTCAGGGTAATTCTAAGACCATGTAAACTTATTCTGGTTGATTGGTTGGTTGTTTGGGCTTTTAAGTCTATCAGTTTCCACGATCATCGAAGTCATCAACTTTAAGCTATACCAAACGAAATAACCTTTATCATCCTTAGGTGTCGAGGATACTTGTAAGACCACATACATTCTCACTGTGTATGTTACCCATGCTGACTCTGGACCATCGCTCATCCTCATATCTGTTTACTTTTTATACTTGAGTGTTGTTTCCCGCGTTAGCCAGGTAGCATCAGGGACAGATGAAGAAAGGCTTCATTCGCTCACATCCATCCTCGAGCTTTCATGTGTAATCTACCGAATGAAAAGCTTCCTATCCACAAATAGGCCCTACAAACCTTTCCACAGTTTACCCCGGCCGTTTCACATACCCTGGGTCAGTCCATTGATAGCAAGTCGACTCCTGCATAACACATCACTCCATTTCACTCTACCCCGTCCACGCCTCTCACCCTCCTGCATGTTCAGGCTCCGATCCCTCAAAATCTTTTTCACTCCATCCTTCCATTTCCAGTTTGGTTTCTCCCTTCTTGTTCCTTCCACATCTGACATACATATCCTCTTTGTTGACCTTTCTACACTCATTCTATCCATTCGTCCAAGCCACTTCAGCACACCCTCTTCAGCTCTCTCAACCACACTGTTTTTACTACCACACATCTCTCATATCATTTTATTACTTACTCGATCAAACCACCTCACACCACATATTGTCCTCAAACATTTCGTTTCCAACACATCCACCCTCCTCTGCACATCCTCATCTGTAGCCCATGCCCTTGCATCCATATAACATTGTTAGGATTACTCTACCTTCAGATATACCCATTTTTTCCCTGCCAGACAACAGTCTCTCTGCACATTCTTGCTTTTCACTCTCATCAATTTAGAGCTTACTTCCATACATTCTTTCACACAATCCCACAACTCCTTCATTAGTAGTGCTACTCTTTCCTTAGCTTTTGTCCTTTCACCTACCCCTGACTTTATTCCTAAGACATCTCCAAACCATTCTTCCCATTTACCCTTGAGCCTTCTTTCACTCAGCGCCAAAATAACTAGGTTCCCCCTCAAACATACTACCTATTTCTCATTCATTCTCATCTTGGTTACATCCACACACATTGAGACATCCCATCCTGGGCGTTTTAGTATAGATTATGAAATTAAAATATAAATCATAAATAGTATAAGCGGAGGGTTTGCAGAATGACTTGGGACATGATTGATAAGTATTGGTATAACAGAAGTGTGTTAATAAATGTATTAGCAAACTAGCCAGTACGAAGAGATCAAGAAAAGAGTAATCAACAATAAAAGATAGTATAAGCCTACGGGGCCAGCAGATAATGTAACTGTGAATATATGTATATATAAAGCTTATTTGGATTACGACCACAGCATCTTGATCAAATTAAGATCATTGAAGAAGGTCAGCTTGTTGATTTGTGTATCATCATTATGGAAATGGCAGATTTCACTATTTCCTTCTCCCAGAGATGTAGGACTTTTTTTTTTTGTTTGTTTTTTTCCCCAGGAAATACAGTGTACCTCCCTGGAGTTCAACCTCAGCCAATTAGAGTCTCCCTTGGAGCCACCTTGCAAAGACCAAGCACTCAGTCTAGATGGTGGATTCCCCTTCAGTACAATATAGTATATAGTTAATCGCTAATAATCCGTATAGAAAAAAAAGAATCGTTTGTTCATAGTGACAACAGCAACAATACAGTCCAGCAACCCTGACATAATGATCTAAGAATCCTGTAATGCAATTATAAGAACCCATGGACATCCTATTTTAGGGCTCGTGAACTTTTATGACTTGACCAATGCTTGAGGATGATAAACACATTGTAGTGTTACAAGCTTTATTAAGCAAATAAATTCCATAGCAAATATACCTACGTAGCTGTGTCTTGTGAAGTCAGTAAGTACGTAATACGCATCAATTTGAATTTCACACTAATATTCCTTGGAGCTAAGGTCGAGCTTCGTAAACCTTCATGTCAAGTGATGACAGACGATACACAGCTGTTTTCTCTGTGTGAGAGTAAGCAGTGTTGTCTGAGCCTGTGTTATTCTCAGGACTGGTGTCCTGTTCCTCACTTTCTCTCGTCGTCTTCGCGTCTTCCCCATTGGGAAGAGACGTAGAGACTTATAAAAGTCTTATTATCTAGTGTAGGTTTGAATTTTTCCATAAAACTAAATCCTCCCAGCACAAATGTGGTCTTTGGTCTTAGACTGAAATCATATACTGCGATATACTACATTTTAGGATCAAAGGATTGATGATACATTTGCTCGTGTTGTGCGTGTCAACTAACCAGTGGAGTGTGTAGAGCAACCAGTGGATGTGTGCAGAGCATCTATCACATATCAGTACCTTTATCAAGGCATTTAGAGATTATGGCACTAAGTCGGTATTAGGCACATTCATAGATAACAGGTATAGCTAGATAAATATCTAGATGAAATATACATCAGGATAAGGCCAAAATTAATTTATAGTGTTGATATGTATCGACATAGATACGTATCTGTAAATATATTGATAAAACCTTACGTCATTCATGGGAAGATGTCGCTTCTCTCTAAGCATGCAAGCCAAATTACATCAATTTCTTTTTTTCATTTAGTAAAGAGACATTATCTTCATCTCAACAAGTAAGGCATATGCAAACAAGCATTAACCTCATGAATGCATGGCCATAGGCAATAAGCAAAATAAGTAGGACGTTTGGATTTTATGTGAGCAAGCGGTTATTTTAGGTAGGACTAGCAGCGTTACGACTGCAGAATCCATGTTTTACATTTAAACAATTATTATATAATTCTATCTTTACGCGATGGCTAGATATGGTTTAACTGATAAGGAGTCTGGACATATTAGGTAGGTTATGATGTAGACCTCATAACTTGGTCTTCCCACCAGACCAGGATTCTCTGCAAGTCTTAACTGGTCCTTCCTAAATGCTAGAATTTAGTTTAGAGTGCATTTAAGTGTATTAATACCCATCTGTCTCCTCTGAGCATTATTTATGGAATAGCTCGTTCGTGAAGCACATCCATGAGAGGACAGCATCTACTTGTAGTAAAGATAGCAATTAGGAGTACTTAATACAGCAGTATTTTCTTCCCAGTACAGAGAATAATTTGGTAGATTAAAGCATACGAGTGAGACTATAGAAACTGTCTTTGAATGATAATGCACACAAGCTGAAGGGACTACCGATTGTTAAAGGGTGTCCTGATTAAAGCCTAGCTTCTTTTGCCTAATCAACTATGTTTAGAGTGAACGAAGAGAGCATATTTTCATAGCACAGTACACTAAGTAGTTCATGGCAGTGACTGTAGCTTAGTGGCTGTGTTTCAGGAAACTATGTACTAACAGAAATTTTAAATAGATATCCTTTTGTACGTTCCGTACATTGGTGCGAGAATCAATGTGCATTCCATTCTATAAAATAAAACGTGAGATGAAATGAAATGTGAAAGAGAGAGAGGATTGTCTGCTTAGTAGAGGGTGAAGTCTATTAGGTGAGGCTGGGAAAGAGGGAAGCTCTTTCTAATGGCCAAACACTTGTCCCGGTCGATGTAGAGGGAGTTAGTCTTGACGCCCAGGTCGTGGTCGAGGCGGGCCCGAGTCTGGGCTAGGCGGTGCAAAGAACTCTCCGCCTCCGACAGCTTGTGGCGCAGCGACTCCACGCTCTCACTCAGCTCCTGCACCTCCCGCACCATCCTGCAACACAAAACCCGTCGCCAACATCACCAATCACATGGGTTCGAATCCTAGGCATGGAAGTCTCCCCATACCCAACCCAGTTTTATATATGTATATATACACATACATCGAATTGAAACGTTACATTTCGTGTTGCTGTATAGCTTCTCATCCCAAAGGGGTCTACATTGCCCAGGTACTTGAAGTAGCACAGTCTTGGACTGCACAGGAGCCTTGAGGAAGAGGTCCCGTGTAGCTCTTTCAAAAAATTAGTCGGGGTAACATATATATATATATATATATATATATATATATATATATATATATATATATATATATATATATATATATTCATACCATTCGCCATTTCCCGCATTAGCGAGGTAGTGTTAAGAACAGAGGAATGAGCCTTTAAGGGAATATCCTCACTTGGCCCCCTCCTCTGTTCCTTCTTTTTTTAAACTAAGAATGAGAGCGGGGGATTTCCAGCCCCCCGCTCCCTTATATATATATATATATATATATATATATATATATATATATATATATATATATATATATATATATATATGTATATATATAATATATATATATATATATATATATATATATATATATATATATATATATATATATATATATACTCTCATATCCATTCTCTAACTGTCATGTATAATGCACCTAAACCACAGCTCCCTATATAGAACCAGGCCCACAAACTTTTCCATGGTGTATGCTTCACATATTTAGTTCAGTCCACTGATGGCACATCGACCTCTGTATACCACATCGTTCCAATGTACTCTATCCCGTGCACCTTTCACCCTCCTGCATGTTTATGCCTTTATTCAAAATAATTTTCACCCCCATCATATATTTACACTCACGTGCATTTCCACCGTTGACTGTAATCTAATTACGACAACTGAGCAACAAGGAACGCTGGCACTGTCTGTAAAGATTTCAGTGCTCAGCGAGCACTAAAAAGCCATTTACGTAAACAAAAGTTTGAAAAACACAGACGCTTCGTTGCATACTTGATAGCAAAGGCATGGCAGCCAAACGAACAATATCATGAACAGTCTATGTTCATTTTCCATGGGCTAATTCTTAGACTCTGTTGAAATTATGATATCCTCTTATGATAAAATGATGAAGAGGAAAACACGCATTTCGCGTGTTGAGATTATGACATCCTCTTATGATGAAATGATGAAGAGGAAAACACGCATTTCGCGTGTTATGCTTCTCAACCAAAAATTTAGTAGACGAACGCCAAAGATTAAGGTTAATATTTCGCCTTCAAATTGTGAGATTTACTTGATACACGGATAATGAGGAAATTATGCTTTTTTTTCTTTCTTTTTTCTTTGTGGCGGACCAAAGTCGTGCTACACCCTTTTTTATCCGAAAGTTAATAGATTTTGCTCGTGGAGTGCATGATGGGATTTCTGTTCAACCCCGGAAAAAAAGTCACTTATATCAGGTAAAATGTTGTTTACAGTGCTAGCTCTTCTATATCTTCTCCACAGACTTAGTATACTATCATTTAGCCAGTGCCACAGACTTAGTATACTGTTGTTTAGCCAGTGCCACCATGGAAAACCAACGTGATAGGAAAGAGAGTGTAAATTCTTTTAAATAACGACTTAGCAAAGTGGTGCAACCTGTGCTGGGGCGGGTCCCTGCAGAGCTCAATCTCTGGACGGTGTGTGCGTCCTTCCAGCCTCGTCTGTACCACCTTCAGGGGCGCCGACTTGTCCAGGATGGCCTTCTTCAGGAGGTCGATATGCCGCTCAAGGTCGTTCATCTCCCGCTGTACCTGTTGGTGAGTTGAGCTATGGAGGTATCCAACATGTTCCTTCAGTAAACAAAATTAGGCACAAGCCGACATACGTATAGCGAAGCTACAATTAGGGTCATTAAATGGTTACTAGCCAAGGGACTACCATGTATCGTTTAGAGCTAATAAGCACTTACCAGTTAACTATCAAGTTAGGAAATTTAGGACAGCTACCACCCAATAATGGAACAATTCAAGCCAACGCCATTTCAGATTACCATTCCCAGCTAGCAGCAGCTTAACTAGGCTTATATTACCAACCAGAGATACCAACAGTCACCTGTCGGGACTACCATTAAGTTACTAATCGGGTTACCAACCAGTTACCAAAGTTAATTTTCAGAGGGTTACCAGCCAGGGCTACCAACAGACTACCAATCGGGGCTACAAGGTAAATTTATCTGGGCTACTAACTGTCAAGTAACATGTTTGCAATCGTAGGAACATATAATACGTGTTTATGGAACTAACTGCAAAGTACGTCAAGTAAATATTATGATTTTGACTACAGCCTTCTTCGTCGAGTTTCATTCTTTATTAATTTTCATTCTCCCTTTATCTCCCTTTGCCCCTCTGTCCCCCTTATCATTATCTTTCTCCTTATCCTCCCCTATCCCTTCACCCCTTCCTGTCTAGTTTTAGTACTTCCTGAACCTCAAACCTTCCCATCCATATTTCTCTCACTTCGTTATCCCTTCCTAGTCCGGGGCCTTAGCCTTCTTCCATTGCCCGTGGCCCTTTTCTACGACCATCTCCTTCCCTCACGTACAGTCCTCTCCCTGTTCTCCCCATAGACCTTCCCCATTCCCCCTGGGGGCCTTACCCTGTCCCTGTGTGCGAGGAGCTTGTTCCTGGTGTCGTTGGTCTCGCCGGCCCTGTGAGTGAGGGAGGTGTTGGAGGAGGACCACGAGCTCCACATGTCTTGGTAGGTGGCGGCGATGAGGGCGTCCACCTCCTGTCGCACCCGCTGTGAGCTGGTCCTCTCACTCTGACTCTGCTGGATGTTTCGGTTGCTGAACTCAGCCCACGTTTCTGGCACGCTGACTCTGTGGGGTGTGGGTCATGGCTGTCGGTTTGCACCGTGGGGTTAGAACGCAATATGTACGTTGTCTGTCAACAGATCTTTTAAAGGTGAAATTGATTTGCCGAAAACGACCGTACAAGAACTATTGTGAAAGACCATTGTCACCGATCATCAAGGAAGACTATAAATGCATATTAAGGATAATTGATTTTAGTGCATTTATGTATAAATGCATATTAAGAATAATTGATTTTAGTGCATTTATGTATAAATGCATATTAAGAATAATTGATTTTAGTGCATTTTTGTTGTAAGGAAGGTTTACGTGCATCAAATATGGTGAAGTAAACGCTGTCGAATGATTTTAGGTCCGGGCTGTCAAATCACAGGATGTGCATGTTGACTTTGGGTGAGGTAAAACGTAGTGTTGTGTCAAGTTAGGTGGTGGAAAGTGAGGATTGTTCTCAGTCAAAGTGGTGCACATTGGCATCTGTCTTAGGAATATGATGTCTTGGGCCAAAGGCAATGCATGTTGACTTGAGTCACCTGAGGTAAATATGTTGCGTCACTTGGGTTAACTGGTGGTCAGGCGAAGACTGTCTTCGATCAGGGCGCTGCATTGTGACAGCTGTGTTAAGTTTAGACATGCGAGGTCGTGGATATCTTGTCTTGGGTTGAGACACATGATGCTAGAGATATGTTGTCGTAGGTCAAATGAAGCCATAAGTATGTTGAGTTAAATGAGGAGAGTTGTATCTTTTTTTTTTTCTTTACAAAAGTGCGTTCAGATATACATTATCCTCGATCATATGAGGCCAGATATACGTTATCCTCGATCATGTGAGGCCAGATATACGTTATCCTTGGTCATGTGAGGCCAGATATACGTTATCCTTGGTCATGTGAAGCCAGATATACGTTATCCATGGTCATGTGAGGCCAGATATGTTATCCTAGGTCATGTGAGGCCAGATATACGTTTATCCATGGTCATGTGAGGCCAGATATACGTTATCCTTGGTCATATGAGACCAGATATACGTTATCCTTGGTCGTGTGAGGCCAGATATACGTTTATCCATGGTCGTGTGAAGCCAGATATACGTTATCCATGGTCATGTGAGGCCAGATATACGTTATCCTTGGTCATATGAGACCAGATATACGTTATCCTTGGTCGTGTGAGACCAGATATGCGTTATCCTTGGTCGTGTGAGACCAGATATACGTTATCCTTGGTCATGTGAGACCAGATATACGTTATCCTTGGTCGTGTGAGGCCAGATATACGTTATCCTTGGTCATATGAGACCAGATATACGTTATCCTTGGTCATGTGAGACCAGATATACGTTATCCTTGGTCGTGTGAGGCCAGATATACGTTATCCTTGTTCATATGAGACCAGATATACGTTATCCTTGGTCGTGTGAGGCCAGATATACGTTTATCCATGTTCATGTGAGGCCAGATATACGTTTATCCATGGTCATGTGAGGCCAGATATACGTTATCCTTGGTCATGTGAGACCAGATATACGTTATCCTTGGTCGTGTGAGACCAGATATACGTTATCCTTGGTCGTGTGAGACCAGATATACGTTATCCTTGGTCGTGTGAGACCAGATATACGTTATCCTTGGTCATTTGAGACCAGATATACGTTATCCTTGATCAAGTGAGACCAGATATACGTTATCCTTGGTCGTGTGAGGCCAGATATACGTTAATCTTGGTCGTGTGAGGCCAGATATACATTATCCTTAGTCGTATGAGCCAGATATACGTTATCCTCGATCATGTGAGGCCAGATATACGTTATCCTCGATCCTGTGAAGCCAGATATACGTTATCCATGGTCATGTGAGGCCAGATATACGTTATCCTTGGTCATGTGAGACCAGATATACGTTATCCTTAGTCATGTGAGGCCAGATATACGTTATCCTCGATCATGTGAAGCCAGATATACGTTATTCATGGTCATGTGAGGCCAGATATACTTTATCCTTGGTCATGTGAGGACAGATATACGTTATCCTTGGTCATGTGAGGCCAGATATACATAATCCTTGGTCGTATGAGCCAGATATACGTTATCCTTGGTCACATGTGGCCAGATATACGTTATCCTTGATCATGTTAGGCCAGATATACGTTATTCTTGATCATGTGAGGCCAGATATACGTTATCCTCAGTCATGTGAGGCCAGATATATGTTATCCTTGGTCATATGAGGCCATATATATGTTATCATTGGTCAGAGTAGGCCAGATATACGTTATCTTTGGTCACATGAGGCCAGATATACGTTATCTTTGGTCACATGAGGCCAGATATATGTTATCACTGGTCACATGAGGCCAGATATATGTTATCATTGGTCACATGAGGCCAGATATATATGTTACCATTGGTTATATGAGGCCAGATATATATGTTACCATTGGTTATATGAGGCCAGATATATGTTATCATCGGTCACATGAGGCCATATATGTTATCATTGGTCACATGAGGCCAGATATATGTTATCATTGGTCACATGAGGCCAGATATGTTATCACTGGTCACATGAGGCCAGATATATGTTATCATTGGTCACATGAGGCCAGATATATGTTACCATCGGTTCATATGAGGCCAGATATATGTTACCATTGGTTATATGAGGCCAGATATATGTTATCATCGGTCACATGAGGCCATATATGTTATCATTGGTCACATGAGGCCAGATATATGTTATCATTGGTCACATGAGGCCAGATATATATGTTACCATTGGTTATGAGGCCAGATATATATGTTACCATTGGTTATATGAGGCCAGATATATGTTATCATCGGTCACATGAGGCCATATATGTTATCATTGGTCACATGAGGCCAGATATATGTTATCATTGGTCACATGAGGCCATATATGTTATCATTGGTCACATGAGGCCAGATATATGTTATCATTGGTCACATGAGGCCAGATATACATGTTACCATTGGTTATATGAGGCCAGATATATATGTTACCATTGGTTATATGAGGCCAGATATATGTTATCATCGGTCACATGAGGCCATATATGTTATCATTGGTCACATGAGGCCAGATATATGTTATCATTGGTCACATGAGGCCAGATATATATGTTACCATTGGTTATATGAGGCCAGATATATATGTTACCATTGGTTATATGAGGCCAGATATATGTTATCATCGGTCACATGAGGCCATATATGTTATCATTGGTCACATGAGGCCAGATATATGTTATCATTGGTCACATGAGGCCATATATGTTATCATTGGTCACATGAGGCCAGATATATGTTATCATTGTTCACATGAGGCCAGATATATATGTTACCATTGGTTATATGAGGCCAGATATATATGTTACCATTGGTTATATGAGGCCAGATATATGTTATCATCGGTCACATGAGGCCATATATGTTATCATTGGTCACATGAGGCCAGATATATGTTATCATTGGTCACATGAGGCCAGATATATATGTTACCATTGGTTATATGAGGCCAGATATATGTTATCATCGGTCACATGAGGCCATATATGTTATCATTGGTCACATGAGGCCAGATATATGTTATCATTGGTCACATGAGGCCATATATGTTATCATTGGTCACATGAGGCCAGATATATGTTATTGGTCACATGAGGCCAGATATATATGTTACCATTTGTTATATGAGGCCAGATATATATGTTACCATTGGTTATATGAGGCCAGATATATGTTATCATCGGTCACATGAGGCCATATATGTTATCATTGGTCACATGAGGCCAGATATATGTTATCATTGGTCACATGAGGCCAGATATATATGTTACCATTGGTTATATGAGGCCAGATATATATGTTACCATTGGTTATATGAGGCCAGATATATGTTATCATCGGTCACATGAGGCCATATATGTTATCATTGGTCACATGAGGCCAGATATATGTTATCATTGGTCACATGAGGCCATATATGTTATCATTGGTCACATGAGGCCAGATATATATATTATCACTGGTCACATGAGGCCAGATATATGTTATCATTGGTCACATGAGGCCAGATATATGTTATCATTGGTCACATGAGGCCAGATATATGTTATCATTGGTCACATGAGGCCAGATATATGTTATCATTGGTCACATGAGGCCATATATGTTATCATTGGTCACATGAGGCCAGATATATGTTATCATTGGTCACATGAGGCCAGATATATGTTATCATTGGTCACATGAGGCCAGATATATGTTATCATTGGTCACATGAGGCCAGATATGTTATCATTGGTCACATGAGGCCAGATATGTTATCATTGGTCACATGAGGCCATATATGTTATCATTGGTCACATGAGGCCATATATGTTATCATTGGTCACATGAGGCCAGATATATGTTATCATTGGTCACATGAGGCCATATATGTTATCATTGGTCACATGAGGCCAGATATATATATTATCACTGGTCACATGAGGCCAGATATATGTTATCATTGGTCACATGAGGCCAGATATATGTTATCATTGGTCACATGAGGCCAGATATATGTTATCATTGGTCACATGAGGCTAGACAACGGATATTCGTAAAGTTATCTCACGTGTTGTCGACCCTCTCGATGCCAGGGTGGTAGGTGATGGCGGCTGAGTGGTTGTGGAGGGAGTGCTGGGTGTGGTCGATGGTTAGGGCGTGGTTCTTGTTCATGGTGTCGTGCTCCAGGTCTTGGCGCGCCCCTCGGTTACGACTCAGCTGTGGCAAACACAGACGTAGAGTGTGGTCAGTTTGTGGGGGGGCGTGGTAGGAGACATGGTAGGAGACAGGAGGTGACATGGTTGGTTGGGGACTGAATGAGTGGGGGACTGTGAGTTACACTGTTGTGGGGGGACATGGTTGGAGATGGAGTGAGGGACGTGGTTGATGTCACTAGAAGGACATGGTGAGTCAGGGACATGGCTGGGGTACAGAGTGAGTAAGGAACATGGTTAGGGAGAGGATGAACGAGGAACATGGTTGGGAACACAATAGTGGACATGAGGATAGAGTAAATGGGGCAACTGGCTGGGGATAGAGTGAAGGTGGCATCTGCCTGGAGGTAGAGTGAATGGGGCAACTGGCTCGGGACAGCGTGAATGGGGGAAATTAGCTGGGGGATAGAGTGAATGAGGCAACTGCCTGAAGACAGAGTGAATGGGGCAACTGGCTTGGGACGGAATGAATGGGACAAATGGCTGGGGATAGAGTGGATGGGACAACTAGCTGGGGACAGAGAGAATGGGGCAACTGCCTGGGGAGAGTGAACGGGGCAACTATCTGGGGACAGAGTGAATGCGACAACTGGCTGGGGATAGAGTGAATGGGATGACTAGCTGGGGATAGTGAATGGGACATCTGGCTGGGGACATAGTGAATGGAGCAACTAGCTGAGGACAGAGTGAATGGGAAAACTGGCTGAGGACAGAATGAATGGGGCAACTGGCTTCGGACAGAGTGAATGGGACAGCTGGCTGGGGAGAGTGAATGGGGCAACTAGCTGAGGACAGAATGAATGGGAAAATTTGCTGGAGACAACTGGGCCAACTGTCTGGGAACAGAGTGAATGGAGCACCTAGCAGGGGACAGAGTGAATGGGGCAATGAATGGTGCAACTAATGGGACAGTGAAAGGGGCAACTACCTAGGGACAGTGAATGGGGCAATGAATGGGGCAACTAACTGGGGACAGTGAAAGGGGCAACTACCTAGGGACAGAGTGAATGGGGAAATTGGCCTGGGACATAGTGAATGGGGCAACTGGCTGGGGACGTTGAAAGGAGCAGATGGTTGGGGGCAGAGGGAATGGGACAACTGGCTGTGGACAGTAATGGGGCAACTAGCTGGGGACAGAGTGAATGGAAGAATTGGCTGGGGACGGAGTGAATAAGGCAGCCGGCTGGGGACAGTAAATGGAGCAACTGGCTGGGGAGAGAGTGAATGGGCAACTAGCTGGGGACTGAGCGAATGGGGCAACTGGCTGGGGACAGTGAATGGGGCAATTGGCTGGGGATAGTGGATGGGCAACTGGGTAGGGACAGAGTGAATGAGGCAGCTGGGTAGGGACAGAGTGATTGGGACAAATGGCTTGGGACAGATGAAGGGGAAAAAATGACTGGGGGTCGGAGTGAAGGGGTTAGTTGGGGAAAAAAGCGGGTAGGGATAAAATGGTTTAGGACATGGAATAGGGCCCTGGTTTGGGTGAAAGGGCAATGGTTGGGACAGTGAATAGGAAAAAAAATGCTTGGGAAGAGTTAAAGAGGCAATGGCTGGAAAAAAGAGGGGGCATGGGCCAAAAAGCTGGCGAAAAAGGAAAAGGGGGGGAAAATGTTTTGGGGGCCCCGAGTGAAAGGGGAATGCGACTGTTTGGTGTAAGGGGCAAAAGGTGGGACAAGGGGGAATGAACCGCAGGGTTGGGCCAGGGGTAAATGGGGCAACGGGGGTGGAGAATGAGTGAGGGGGAAAAAAGCTAGGGGGCAATGAATGGGCAAAATTTTGGGTGGGGAGTGAATGGGAGTGCCTGCGTAACCCGATGGGGCTACTGCTTGGGAAAAAAATTTAGGGGGCCCCCTTGTGGGGACACAGTGAATGGAAAAACAGGCTTGGGGCCGGTGAATGGGCACAGGTGGGGACCCCAATTGGGAATGGGTACTGGCCCGGGCCCCCGATTTGGGCCTCTGGGGGGACCGTGAATGGGGCCCCTTTTTTCGGGGGGTAAATGGGGCAACTTGTGGGGACAAAGGGATGGGGGTACCGGTGGGGCAGTGAATGGGGTATGGTTGGAAGAGTAATTGGTCCATGGCTAAAGGGCGAGTGAATGGGGCAACTGCCAGGGGACAGAGTTATTTTGGGGATGGCTAAAGGACAAGGGGAATGGGGCAAATGGGGGGACAGGGGTATATAGGGTTAAATGGCCAAAGCCCCCGTGATTTGGGGCCACTTCCAGGGGACCGAGTTTATAGGGATTTGGTTTTGGGGGAGGAAAATGATGAGGAACGGCTAGGAAGAGTAAAGGGGCAACTGGGTGGGACTGAATGGGCAAGGTGGGGAATAAGTAAATGGGACAATACATGGGCTAGATGAATACAACTATCTGGGGGTAGAGTTAGTGGGGGAACTGGCTGGGGAAGAGGAATTGGGGAATGCCCGGGGCAGAGTGAATGGGGCAATAACTGGGAAAGTGAATTTGGGAAAAAAGCTGGGGGCAGAATGAATAAGGCGTTGGGCTTGGGACAGGGAATTTGGGCAATGCTTGGGAAGGGGGAAAGGAGAACTGGCTAGGGAAGGTGAAGGGCAGCAAGTTAGGAAGTGTGGACAAAATTGCCTGGGGATAGGGGGAATGGGTCAATTAGGGGACACAGTAAATGGGGTGACTGGCTGGGGACAGAGTGAATGGGGTAACTGGCTGGGGACAGGGAATGGGGCAATTAGCTGGGGACAGAGTGAATAGGGCAACTGGCAAAAGACAGAGTGAACTGGGCAACTGCTTGGGAAGGTGATGGGTTCAACTGACTAGGGACAGAGTGAATGGGGCAACTAGCTTGGGAAGTGGATGGGACAACTGCCTGGGGATAGGGGGAATGGGGCAACTAGCTGGGGACAGAGTGAATGGGGTTACTGGCTGGGGACAGTGAATGGGGTAACTGACTGGGGACAATGAATGGGGCAACTGGTTGATGACACGGTGAACGGGGCAGCCGGCTAGACAGAGTGAATGGGGCAACTGGCTAGGGACAGAGTAAATAGGGCATTTGGCTAGGGAGAGAATGACTGGGGCAACTGGCTTAGAACAGAGTAAATGGGGCAATTGGATGGGGAGAATGAATGGGGCAACTGGCTGGGGACAGAGTGAAGGGGGCAACTGTCTGGGGATAGAGCGAATGGGGCTACTAGCCGGGGATAAAGTGGATGGGGCAACTGCCTGGAGATAGAGTGAATGGGGCAACTGCCTAGCGATAGAGCGAATGGGGCAACTACCTGGCGATAGTTAATAGGGCAACAGGCTGGGTACAGAGTGAATGAGGTAACTGGCTGGGGACAAGGAATGGGGTAACTGCCTGAGGAGAGAGTGAATGGGGCAACTGGCTGGTGACAAAAGTGAATGGGGCAACTAGCTGGTGTCATTGTAAATGAGGGAACTGGCTGGCGACAGAGTGAGTGGGGCATTTGGCTGGGGAGAGAATGACTGGAGCAACTGGCTTGTGACGGAGTAAATGGGGCAATTGGATGGGGAAATAGCGAATGGGGCAATTGACTGGGGATAGAGGAAATGGGACAACTGCATGGGGAAAGAGTGAATAGGGCAACTACCTGGGATACAGTAAGTGGCTCAACTGGCTGGGGACAGAGTGAATTGCTCAACTGCCTGGGAACAGAGTGAAGGGCAATTTCCTGGGATAGAGTGAATGGGGAAGTGGCTGTGGGCAGTGAATGGGGCAACTGCCTGGGATATAGTGAATGGGGAAACTGGCTGGGGACAAAGTGAATGGGGCAACTGCCTGATGATAGTGAATGGGGCAACTGGCTGGAGACAGAGTGAATGGGTTAATTGGCTGGGGACAATGAATGGGGTAACTGGCTGGGGAAAGTGAATGGAGCAACTGGCTAGAGACAGAGTGAATGGGGCAACTGTCTGTGGACAGAGTAAATAGGGCATTTGGCTGAGTAGAGAATGACTGGGGCAGCTGGCTTCGGACTGTAAATGGGGCAACTGGATGGGACAGTGAATGCGGCAACTGGATGGGGATAGAGTAAATGGGACAACTGCATAGGGATAAGAGTGAATAGGACAATTACCTGGGATCGAATGAGTGGGGCAACTGGCTGGGGAAAGAGTGAATGGGGCAACTGCCTCAACTGCCTGGGGACAGTGAATGGGGAGACTGGCTGGAAAAAAGTGAACGGGGCAACTGGCTGGGGATAGAGTAAATGGGGAAAACTGCATGGGGATGGAGTGAATGGGTCAACTGTCTAGGGATAGAGTGAATGGGGCAACTGTCTTAGGACAATGAATGGTAGAACTAGCTAGCGACAGTGAATGGGAGAACTGCCCGAGGATACAGTGAATGGAGCAAGCACCTAAAGGTAGAGTAAATGTGGCAACTTGCTAGGGACAGTGAATTGGGTAACTGGCTGGGGACAGTGAATGGGATAACTGGCTGGGGACAGTGAATGGGGCAGCTGGATGGGACAGTGAATGGGACAACTGGCTGAGATAGAGTAAATTGGACAACTGCATGGGATTAGAGTGAATTGGGCAACTACCTGGAGTAGAATGAGTGGCGTAACTGGCTGGGGACAGAGTCAGTGGGGCAACTGGATTGGAGAGTGAATGCGGCAACTGGCAGGGGAAAGAGTAAATGGGACAACTGCATGAGGATACAGTGAATAGGGCAACTACCTGAGATAGAGTGGGGCAACTGGCTGGGGACAGTGAATGGGGCAACTGGATGGGAGAGTGAATGGGGCAACTGGCTGGGGATAGAATAAACGGGACAACTGCATGGGGATACAGTAAATAGGCAACTACCTTAGATAGAGTGAGTGGGGCAACTGGCTAGGGACAGAGTGAATGGGGCAACTGCCTATGGAGAGAGTGAATGGGGCAACTGCCTTGGGACAGTGAATTGGGCAACTGCCTGGGGAAAGAGAGAATGGGGCAGCTGGCTGGGGATAGAGTGAATGAATCAACTGGCTGTGGGTAGAGTGAATGGGGCACCTACCTGGGAAAGTGATTTGGGCAACTGGCTAGGGACAGAGTGAATAGAGCAACTAGCTTGGGATGAGTGAATGGGACAACTGCCTGGGGATAGAGTGAATAGGGCAACTGGCGGGGGATAGTGAATGGGGTAAGTGCCTTAGGATAAAGTGAATGGGGCAAGTGCATTGGGATAAAGTGAATGGAGCAACTGGCACTGGCTGGGTACAGAGTAGGGTAACTGGCTGGGGATAGAGTGAATGGGGTAACTGACTAGGGACTGGGTGAATTGGGCAATTGCCTGGGAATAGAGTAAGTTAGGGAACTGCCTGCGATAGAGGGAATGGGGCAACTAGCTGAGGATAGAATGAATGGGGCAACGGCCTTGGGCCAGAGTGAATAGCGCTACTGGAGGGGGAGAATAAATGGGGCAGCTGTCTAGGGACAGAATGAGTGGCTGGGGACAGAGTGAAATGGGGAACCTCCTGGGGATGGTGTGAATGGGGGAACAGCCTAGGGACAATGAATGGGGCAACTAACTGGTGATAGAGTGAATGGGGTAACTGGCTGGAGGCAGATTGAATATGGCAACTGGCTGGGGATAGAGGGAATGGGGCAACTGCCTGGGAAAGTGGTTGGGGCAACTGGCTAGGGACAGAATGAATAGGGCAGCTAGAGTGCGAAGATTGAATGGAACAACTGCCTGTGGATAGAGTAAATGGGGCAACTGGCTGGGGACAGTGAATGGGACAACTGCCTGGGGATAGAGTGAACGGGACAACTACCTGGCGATAGAGTGAATGGGACAACGGGCTGGGGGCAGAGTGAATGGGGTAACTGGCTGAGGACAATGAATAAGGTAACTGGCAGGATACAGTGTGAATGGGGCAATTGGCTAGCGAGAGTGGATGGGGCAACTTGGGGAGAGAATAAAAAGGGCATTTGCCTAGGGAGAGAATGACGGGCAACTGGCTTTTGACCGAGTAAATGGGGCAAATGGATGGGACAGAATGAATGGGGCAACTGGCTGGCGAGAATAAATGGGACAACTGCATGGGGATAGAATGAATAGGGCAACTACCTGGGATAGTGAGTGGGCAACTGGCTGGTGACAGATTAAATGGGTCAGCTAGCTGGCGACAGAGTAGCGCATTTGGCTGGTGAGAGAATGACTTGGGGAACTGGTTTGGGACTGAGTAAATCGGGCAACTGGTTGGAGATATAGTAAATGGGACAACTGCATGGGGATAGAGTGAATAGGGCAACTACCTGGGATAGAGAGAGTGAGGCACCTGCCTAGGGACAGTGAATGAGGCTACTGCTTGGGGATAGAGTGAATGTGGCAACTAGCTGGGGACAGAGTGAATGGGGCAACTGGCTTGGTTCAGTGAATTGGACAACTGCCTATCGACAGTGAATGGAGCAACTGCCCGGGGCTAGAGTGAATGGGTCAACTACCTGGCGATAGAATGAATGGGGCAACAGGCTGAGGACAGAGTGAATGGGGTAAAGGGCTGGGGACAATGAATGGGGTAACTAGCTGGGGACAGTGAATTTGGCAACTGGCTAGCGAGTGAATAGGGCAACTGGCTGGGGACTGTGAATGGGGCACCTGCCTGGGGACAGGGTGATTGGAGCAACTGGCTTCGGAAAGAGTGCATGGGACAACTGGCTGGGGCAGAGTGAAGGGGGCAACTGGATGGGATAGAGTGAATGGGGCAATGTGGGATAGAGTAAATGGGACAGCTGCATGGAGATAGAGTGAATAGAGCTATTATCTGGGATAGAGTGAATGGGATAACTGTCTGGGGACAGAGTGAATGGGGCAACTACCTGGGGAGTGAACGGGGAACTAGCTAGGGATAGAGTGAATGGGGCAACTGCCTGGGATAGTGATGGGGCACCTGGCTAGAGACAGAATGAATGGGGCAACTAGCTTGGGAAGAGTGAATGGGACAACTGCCTGGGGATAGGGTGAATGGGGCAACTACTTGGCGATAGAGTGAAACTTACTCGGGACAATGAATAGGGTAACTGGCTAGGGACAGAGTGAATAGGGCAGCTGGCTTGGGACAGAGTAAATAGGGCATTTGGCTGAGGAGAGAGTGATTGGGCAACTGGCTTAGGACAGAGTAAATGGGGCAACTGGTTGGGACATTGAATGGGGCAACTGGCTAGGACAGAGTAAATGGGACAACTGCATGGGGATAGAGTGAACAGGAAAACATCCTTGGGCAGAGTGAGTGGGGCAACTGGCCGGGGACAGAGTGAGTGGGCAACTGCCTGGGAACAGAGTGAATGGGGCAACTGGCTGGAAACAGAGTGAATGGGGCAACTGGCTGGGAAAGTGAATAGGGCAACTGGCTGGGAGCGTGAATGGGGCAACTGGCTGGGGAGAGTTAATGGGGCAACTGCCTATGGAGAGTGAATAGGGCAACTGCCAGGGAAAGTGATTGGGCAACTGGCGAGGGACAGTGAATGGGGCAACTAGCTTGAGGAGAGTGAATGGGACAACTGCCTGGGGATGGAGTGAATGGGGCAACTATCGACGATAGAATGAATAGGGCAGCAGGCTGGGGACAGAATGAATGGAGTAACTGGCTGGGGACAGTGAACTGGGCAACTGGCTGGCAACAAAGTGAATGGGGCAACTGGCTGGTGACAGAGTAAATGGGGCAACTGGCTGGGGACAGAGTGAATAGGGAAACTAGCTGGGGACAATGAATGGGGTAACTGGCTGAGGACAGAGTGAATGGGGCCACTGGCTGGCGAGAGTGAATGGGGCAACTGGCTTGGGACAGAGTAAATAGGAAATTTGGCTGGGGAAAGAATGACTGGGGCATCTGGCTTGGGACAGCAAATAGGGCAATTGGTTGGGACATTGAATGGGGCAACTAGCTGGGAATAGAGTAAATGGGACAACTGCATGGGGATAGAGTGAACAGGGCATCTACCATGTGTAGAGTGAGTGGCTGGGACAAAGTGAATGGGCAACTGCCTTGGGACAGAGTGAATGGGGCAACTGTCTAGGAAAGTGAATGGGGCAACTCGCGGGGCGTTTAATGGGGCAACTGTCTGGGAAAGTGATAGGGGCAACTGGTTTGGGACAGTGAATAGGGCAACTAGCTTGAGAAGAGTGAATGGGACTGGCTGGGGACAGTGAATGGGGCAACTGGCTGGGGACAGTGAATGGGGCAACTGGCTGGGGACAGTGAATGGGGCAACTGGCTAGAGATAGAGTGAATGTGCAACTGCCTTGGGATAGCGTGAATGGGACAACTGGCTAGGGATAGTGTGAATAGGGTAACTTGCTGGGGACAGTGAGTGGGGCAACTGTCTCGGACGGTGAATGGGGAAACAGGTTAGTGATAGAGTGAATGGGGTAACTGCCTGGTGATAGAATGAATGGATCAAGTCGCTGAGGACAGAGTGAATGGGGTAAGTGGCTGGGGAGTGTGAATGGGGCATCTGGTTGTGGACAAATTGAACGGGGCAACTGGCCGGGAACAGAGTGATGAAAGAACTGCCTGGGATAGAGTGAATGAGGCAACTGGGTGGGGATGGGGTAAATGGGGCAACTAGCTGGGACAGTTTATGGGGCAATGGACTAGGATAGAGTAAATGGGGCAGTTGGCAGGGGAAAGTGAATGGGGCAACTGTCTGGAGACAGTGAATGGGATAACTGTCTGGGGAGTGAATGGAGCAAATGGCTGAGGATAGAGTGAAGGGGCAAGTGGCTGGGGACAGAATGGATGGGGCAAGTGGCTGGGGACAGAATGGATGGGGCAAGTGGCTAGGGACAGTGAATGGGGCAACTTCCTACGAATAAAGTGAATGGGGTAACTGGATGAGGATAGAGTAAATGTGGCATCTGGTTGGGGATAGAATGAATAGGGCAACTGCCTGAGAAGAGTTAATGGGGCAACTGGCTGGAGACATTAAATGAGGCATCTGCCTGGGGACAGTGAATTGGGCAACTGGTTGGGTACAATGAATGGGGCAATTGTCTGTGGACAGAGTGAATTGGGCACCTGTCTGGGGATAGAGTGAATGGGGCAACTCGTTTGGAACAAAGTGAATGGGACAACAAGCTGGGGACAGCGTGAGTGGGGAAACTGGCTGTGGACAGAATGAATGGGCAACTGCCTGGGATAGAGTGAATGGGCAACTAGTTGGGGACAGTGAATGGGGCAACTGCCTAGGGATAGTGAATGGGGCAACTGGCTTGGGACAGTGAATGGGGCAATATGCTAGGGACAATGAATGGGGCAACTTGCTGTGGACAGAGTGAATGGGGCAAATGGCTAGGGACAGAGTATATGGAGCAACTTCCTAGGACAGAGTGAATGTAGCAACTGGCTGGGGATAGAGTTAAGGGGGCAACCGGTTGGGGGCAGAGTGAAGGGGCTACTGCCTGGGGATAGAGTGAATGGGGCAACTGCCTTGGGATAGAATGAATGGAGCAACTGGCTTGGGACAGTGTGAATGGAGGCAACTGGCAAGGGACAGTGTGAATGAGGCGACTGGCTAGGGAGTGTGAATGGGAAACTCGCTGAGGACAGTGACCGTGGCAATTGGCTGGGGACAGTGAATGGGGAAACTGGCTTGGGATAGAGTGAATGGGGCAACTGCCTGGGGATAGAGTGAATGGGGTAACTGCCTGGGGATAGAGTGAATGGTTTAAGTCGATGAGGACAGTGAATGGGGCAAGTTCATGGGGAGTGTGAATGGGGCACTTGCCTGGAGACAAACTGAATGGGGCAACTGGCTGGGACGAGTGAATGGAGCAACTGGCTGGGGACAATGAATTGGGTAACTGGGTGGGGACAGTAAATGTGGCAACTGGATGGGACAGAGTGAATGGGGCAACAGGCTGGGGATAGAGCAAATGGGACAAGTGCATGGGGAAAGATTGAACAGGACAGCTACCTGGGAAAGAGTGAATGGGGGCAACTGGCTGGGGACAGAGTGAATGGGGCAACTGGCTGGCATTGAATGAATGGGGCAACCGGCTGGGGATAGTGAATGGGGCGACTGCCTGGGAATAGAGTGAAAGGGGCAACTGCCTGGGAATAGAGTGAATGGGGCAACTGCCTGAGGATCAAATGGGGCAACTGGCTGTGGACAGAGTGAATTGGGCAAATGGCTTGGGATAGTGAATGAAGCAACTGCCTGGGGATAGAGTGAATAAAGCATCTGCCTGGGGATAGAGTGAATTGGGCAAGTGGCTGGGGACAGAGTGAATGAGGCAACTGCTTGGGGACAGTGTGAATGGGGCATTTGGCTGGGGACTGAGTGAATGGGCCAAGTGGCTGGGGACAGAGTGAATGGGCCAAATGGCTGGGGACAGAGTGAGTGGGGCAACGTCTTGGAAATAAAGTGAATGGGGCAACTGGTTAGGGATAGAGTGAATGGGGCAACTGGCTGGGGATAGAATGGGTAACTGGCTGGGTACAGAGTGAAAGGGGCAACTGTCTGGGGACAGAGTGAATGGCGCATCAGGCTGGGGATAGAGTGAATGGGACAACTGCCTGGGAAGTGAATGGGTCCAGTGGCTGGGGACAGAGTGAATGGGGCACCTTGCTGAGGATAGAGTGAATGGGGCAACTGGCTGGGTACAGTAAATGGGACTACTGGCTACGGGCAGAGAATGAGGCAACTGGTTGGGGACCGACTGAATGCGGCAATTGGCTGTGGACTAAGTGAACTGGGCAAGTGTCTAGGGATAGAGTGAATGGGGCAACTCGCTGGGAACAAAGTGAATGGGACTACTAGCTGGGGACAGAGTGAGTGGGGCATCTGGGTGTGGACAGAGTGAATGGGGCAACTGGCTGGAGACACTGAATGCGGCAACTGGCTGAGGGCAGAGTGAATGGGGCAACTCGCTGGGGATAGAGTGATTGGAGTGCATGACTGGGGAGAAAATAATGGGAAGATAATGAGGAAACAGGGAACATAATGGGGGAGACAGCAAATGGGAAATACAAACAACGCAAGGGGAGAAAAATTATGGGATATTGTACGATGAAAAAATAGTAAGGGACGTGGCCATTCGAGAACACAATGAATGAGAAAACATTAGGAAACCATGTGGGTATTGCAGACTCCAACATCTAGAGCAAACCTCCCACTCTAAGTTAATCCAGTGAATCATATGTACGAAAATCAAGATTGTGCTGGGTGCTGCATGCGTGGAGCCAACTGCTTCAGTTTCAGTGTTTCTGTATAGTTGTCAAGATGCTAAATTTGTCTAGTTTCATTGTTAATGTATAATTCTAAAGACAATTTGTCAATTTCAGTGTTTATGTATAGTTCTAAAAGATATCAAATATGTCACTTTCACTGTTTATGTATATTAACTTTGTCAGGCTGAAAGTCTGTTTATAGTTTTTAACATATTAAATCTGTTAGTTTCATTATATTTATGTACTAACATTAGATTTATTGCTCAAAGAACTCGCAAATGTGTAGGCCATGGGTTCAACATTACTGCGTTCTTTCCAGAATGTTTTCCTATAAGTGGCCAATCGGTCTTATTCTACTATTTTTTTTCATTATTCATTAAAAAAAATGTCAATTATAAATCATGATGCGTTACTGCCTGTACTCGTTAAAGTTAACTTTCTTATCAAATCACATACCGTATTGAAATGCCAGCAAGTTCAATCACATAACAGCTTGTCGTTTAGTCTATAATAGTCTGTATGGTTCTTTCAAACATTAGATCAGTGTTCAAAAATGCTTTTGTTAATTATCAATAGGAATAGATATGGATCATGAATATTACGATATAAATCGTCAAATGGAGATCATGTCCGTCGTTAATCAAATAAGATTACACTGGCTTCGCAGTAAGGTAGCCATGACAAATTACTTCTACAGCTTAGAATTGAGAGAGAAGAAGAAGCATTAATGTCCAACATTCTAAATCTGCCCCAGAATACCTGAAAGACACGTAGATTATCAACTAGGAACGAGAGGTGTGTGGATGTGAGGCAGAAGAAGGTGGTGACTTACCTGAAGATTAACCCGGTCTAGCAAGTTCTTCATGCGCGCCTGACAGTCCTTGATGGTGTCCACTTCCCTGAGCAGCGTCTCCTCCGGCGGATCTCGCACCAGGTCGATCCCTGACACACTTCAACAGTGTTAACCACTTGCCATGGACATGGGCCTTTGTTCACACATACAACTTTGAGTCTACACCCACCCTATACTTAGCCCTAATTCGCATCCGCCAAGGGGGTATTATTATACAAGTTGTGCTGACATGGCTCTTGTTCAGTTTCGCCAAATATGCGTTCCATTGCCAACATATGGATGGTTCTTGTTCACATTCGTTAAACATGATGGTATGGCATGGGTCTTGTTCAAACCCATTAAGTACGCAACTCTTGGTTACACACACACACACACACACACACACACACACACACACATGTGGCTCTTGTTTACACCCACTAACTATACTGTAGTCTTGTTTATATCCATCAAATTCGCCTCATTCACGCTCATCAGACGTACTTCTCTACCAAATCTGCGTATAAAAAGAATAGTGCAAGCCCACCAAAGTCATCCCTTGTTTACACGCACATAAAAAAAGGTTATAGCTTAATAAAAATTCTCTGAAATCTATCCGCTAAAATATGCACTGATTTAGAATTAGATAGCTTTCTAAGACTTTATGATTATCAGCAAACATTAGTTTTTTTTTATTTCTTACGTTACGTTGACGTTGATATACATCAGCACAACTGTCAATAGAGCGCAATTGTCTACAGTCATATACCATTTGGCATGTAGCCCACGACTGCGAGACTCACTAAGCCTAACCTTGACGGTTCTCCCTGAAGTAGAGACATTCCTTGGTGATGTGGAGGGGGTTGGCGGTGTCCCTAAGGGCGTGGTCGAGCGCCCTGCGGGAGTCGTTCAGTCGGTTGGTCTCGCCCAGCATGCGGTCCAGCTCCTGCATCAGCTCACGCCGCCAGAAGGTGATATCGCTCACCCGCTCCCCCAGCCGCTGCGAACTCTCCCGCTGAGCAATGTTGGTGCGGTCATACGTGTACCTGCAGGAGGGAGGTGGTCGCACTCTCACTACACTGGCGGGTGCATGTTGACCTTACATGAACCACTGAGTAGTGGTGGGTGTGTAGGGTAAGGTCACAGCACTTATAGGGATCGTGTAGGGTATGGAAGACACTTACAGGGATGGTGGTAGGGTAACGAAGACACTTTTGAGGTTTGTGTTAGTAGCGTAAGGGAAGTAAAATATAAAACATAACTAGGCACTTTGACTTGATAGAGGTAACACAAGGCGTACTATTAGAAGACGCTGATGTACAAGTCGAAAAATAAACTTGCAAAATGGACTAGAAAGAATCAAAGAGAGATGAGAAGTTGGCTGTCAACAGCGAACTAAGAAAAGAGTCGGACATACCCAACCAATCTGACTGTGTCGTCCCTGACCCGCTCAGAGATGCCTCGGGTGCTGTCGGCGTTGCTGTAATTGTCGAGGTTATCTGCGGGAGGAGCACCACTCAGCAGGCACGTCGTCTACCTGGGTCTTCTGTTATTACGTTAACTTGGGCCAAGGGGTAGAGCCACGGAATCAAAGAGTAAATATGAGAGGAAGAAGAAGGTGGTAGGGATGACATTTTGCTTATGACAGTGGAAGTATTTTGTCCGCTAATTCATCTTGGTCAAACCAATTTACCATAGATGCGGTTACAATGTAAACCAGTCAAACCAATTTAACAAGGGCTACACCTACATCTAAAGCAGAGTTATACTTTCAACAAGGACTACGGGAATATGTAAACCTGTCGAATGAATTTAACAAGGACACCGCTAACACTTTTAACAAGGATTCATCTAAACCATCTGAAGTAGCCTTATCATTTTAACAAGGGATAGACCCACATCTGAACCAGTGTAATAAGTGCAACTATTTTAACAAGTGTTAAACTGACAGATGAATATGTAAAGTGTAATTAGATTAGATGTACACTGCAACCATAGTGGAAGCTCCTAACCATTTTTGAACACGATGTTCTATATTTCGTACAAGTATAATTACTGATTATATATATCCTCTTACGTTCAATTTTGGAGCTCATAAACCATGTACGCAAATGTACCAACGGAACATACCAAGAATGGGGATCACACCATGCTATACATCATGTAGCCTAGCTGCAAACCTTGCTATACATTATGTAGCTTAGCTCACCTTGCTATACATTATGTAGCCTAGCTCACCTTGCTATCCATTATGTAGCCTAGCTTACCTTGATATAAATTATGTAGCTTAGGTCACCTTGCTATCCATTATGTAGCCTAGCTTACCTTGATATAAATTATGTAGCCTAGGTCAACCTTGCTATTATATATTATGTAGCCTAGCTAACCTTGATATACATTATGTAGACTAGTTACACCATCTTGCTATACATTATGTAGCCTAGCTGCAAACTTTGCTATACATTATGTAGCCTAGCTGCAAACTTTGCTATACATTATGTAGCCTAGCTGCAAACTTTGCTATACATTATGTAGCCTAGCTGCAAACTTTGCTATACATTATTTAGCCTAGCTGCAAACTTTGCTATACATTATCTAGCCTAGATGCAACTTTGTTATACATTATCTAGCCTAGTTGCAAACTTTGCTATACATTATGTAGCCTAGCTGCAAACTTTGCTATACATTATGTAGCCTAGCTGCAAACTTTGCTTTACATTATATAGCCTAGTCACAATCATATTTGTTATCATAACAATAACAATCCAACTCAAACCATCAGGTTCTGATAGACTATCAGGTCTTATGTTAGATCACCTGGTCGTCTGATAGACTATATAGAAGGTCTACTGATAGATCATCAGGTCTTCTGTTACCTATGTATTCCCATGTACTCAAACCAGTACTCGAAATGTAAAAGTTATAAAAAAAAAAAAGTGGACGGTAATGATTGTAGGTTAAGTATAAAATTGTGAAAACTATTTAAATGCTTAATTCTGGTGATGTTTCAGGAAAACATTGCAGCAAAACCATTTGCTTTGTGATAGGTTGATGTTAAAGGTTCTATATTAGTTAAAAAGATAGCGGCTATTTGATTGTGAGTTAACCGAGAAATGCCTTCTCTTATTTGGACAAGAAGAATAATAATTTGGCCTTGAGTTCATAGGGAGTATGCCATCCCCCCATCATTTCGAACACTGATTCCAACCAATCAAACTTGGTAGAACATCAGGTCGTGTCACCTATCTTTACCATGTACTGAAGTTGGCCATTATGCCACACTAGTGACACATAGGAACAGAACTGAAGTTGGGCATTAGGCTACACTAATGGACACATAGGAAGCTAACTCTTCCCAACTGGAAGTAGAGGGTGAGGTTTACTTTGTGACCAGTCTGCTGGGGTATAGCGGGTCTTCATGGTGGCGGTGGCCGAGGTGAAGATGTTGGGGAAGCGCACCGAGTCCAGGACCCGGCTTTCAGTTGGGTAGGCTCGACTTAACGTGGGCGGCACGAGTGATAAACTGTATGGGATACAATTTACCTGATTATGTTATGCATCATGTGAGGATGTTGATGGTGATGATAATCATGATTATGATCGTGCTATGAAGTGATGTAATAATAATAATAATAATAATAATAATAATAATAATAATAATAATAATAATAATAATAATATTTCTCTTATGGGAATAAGAGCAAGGTTATTAGGTACAGTAGGGTTGAGGGTCAAGTCAGTTGGGAAGTAAGTTTGATTGGAGGAAAACTGGAGGAAGTGAAGTGTTTTAGATATCTGGGAGTGGATTTGGCAGCGGATGGAAACATGGAAGCGGAAATGAATCATAGGGTGGGGGAGGGGGCGAAAGTTCTGGTAGCCTTGAAGAATGTTTGGAAGTCGAGAACATTATCTCGGAAAGCAAAAATGGGTATGTTTGAAGGAATAGTGGTTCCAACAATGTTGTATGGTTGCGAGGCGTGGGCTATGGATAGAGTTGTGCGGAGAGTGGATGTGCTGGAAATGAGATGTTTGAGGACAATATGTGGTTTGAGGTGGTTTGATCGAGTAAGTAATGTAAAGGTAAGAGAGATGTGTGGTAATAAAAAGAGTGTGGTTGAGAGAGCAGAAGAGGGTGTTTTGAAATGGTTTGGTCACATGGAGAGAATGAGTGAGGAAAGATTGACCAAGAGGATATATGTGTCTGAGGTGGAGGGAACGAGAAGTGGGAGACTTAATTGGAGGTGGAAAGATGGAGTGAAAAAGATTTTGAGTGATCGGGGCCTGAACATGCAGGAGGGTGAAAGGCGTGCAAGGAATAGAGTGAATTGGAACGATGTGGTGTACCGGGGTCGACGTGCTGTCGATGGATTGAACCAGGGCATGTGAAGCGTTTGGGGTAAACCATGGAAAGTTGTGTGGGGCCTGGATGTGGAAAGGGAGCTGTGGTTTCGGTGCGTTATTACATGACAGCTAGAGACTGAGTGTGAACGAATGGGGCCTTTGTTGTCTTTTCCTAGCGCTACCTCGCGCACATGAGGGGGAGGGGGTTGTTATTACATGTGTGGCGGGGTGGCGATGGGAATGAATAAAGGCAGACAGTATGAATTATGTACATGTGTATATACGTATATGTCTGTGTGTGTATATATATGTATACGTTGAGATGTATAGGTATGTATATTTGCGTGTGTGGACGTGTATGTATATACATGTGTATGTGGGTGGGTTGGGCCATTCTTTCGTCTGTTTCCTTGCGCTGCCTCGCTAACGCGGAAGACAGCGACAAAGCAAAATAATAAATGAAAAAAAAATTATTATTGCTACATACCAATTATAATCATATTTCAGGAGGACGGATAAAGATACGTTAGGTGATAGCGTTAGTATAGCTTTACATAACAAACCTTAAAAAGGGCAGAATCTCTTTTTTATTAGATGTAATTATTAAGCGAAACGAGAATAGCTGAGAGGAACTATATGTACATCTCAAGACCTCAGTAATCCTTTAGCGGTCCTGCTCACAGGATGAGCACAAATCGCTAATCAGTTGACGAACGAGGCCTGTTAGGCTCAGGACCCAGTGTGGCAGGCCCTATGTCAGTTAAAGAGAGGGTTAACTGTTCCTGCAGAATATCGCTCATAATTGTCTTCAATCATCATCTTTCTCTTGGTTACGACAACGGACTGACTCCATCTTTCGCTAGTCATATTCGGTTCTGGCCCCGTATTCAAGAACCATATACGACGGGGAGGGTCGACTTTGCGAAGGCGACGAAGCTTCGCATCGTCGGATTCAATGAGAACTTGGTTAATGCGACGCAGGTCGACGCTGATTGGCTGGCTGGTATGATTATGCGATGAATTATTGGAACGTTGCAAAGGTGGCCTTCGCAAACGGCCCCCCCCCCCCTTGCGATGAGACTTTGCGACGGAAAATATCGTTAACAATTATGTATTTTATCTCGTAAATGATTATTTATGCATTAATCGCATTTGAAAATATTTTTTGATGCTAAAGAGATGGGAATTCAACTAGAAGTTGCAGGAAAATGTTTTTTTCGAGACTGGTGCGAGTTTTTACCGCTACTTCAGAATGTTTTTGGCAAAACATCAAAGACTATAACAAATATTTTCCTCTAACTTTTATTCGAATTCCGATCTCTTTAGCATAAGATAATGATATTTTCGAATGCGTTTAATTCATAGATAATCATTTAAGAGATAAAGTATGTAATTGTTAACGATTATTTCCGTCGTAAAGTCTCATCGCCTTTTGCGAAGGCCACCTTTGCAACGTTCCAATAATTCATCGCAGAGTCATACCAGCCAGCCAATCAGCGTCGACCTGCGTCGTATTTACCACTATTTTGAATCCGACGGTACGAACTTCGTCGCCTTCGCAAAGTCGACTCCCTCCGTCGTATAGTTCTTGAATAAGTGCCTCATGCGGAGTCTCTGGAGCAAGTTTGCCTCACGGGACGAACCATCATTATAATGATCGTCTTGGAACAAGCGTGTGCTGTTGAGTGCCACGTCATACGCACACACACACACACACACACAGTATCTGTCGACGATCACCTTCCTTCGGTACGTCCTGGCTCTGTTCTGTTCTCTCTCCCGAAGTTCCAATAACCGGACACATATGTACATCACCGTCTCTTGTCGGTGTGGGCGAAGGCGTCACCGCCATGGGAATGTCACTGTTCGGATGGACTTGTGAGATTTGCCTTGAACCTTCCAGAGCGGCCCACCTTGACAAAAAAAAAAAAGAAAAAAAAAATTCCATTACATTCGCTTCTGGGAACTACTTTGTTAATCCATAGAACCGTGACACTCCATCTTCACTTTTCAGTATACCACCTTCTTCACTGCAGTCTAATACCACCTTCTTCACTACAGTCTAATGTATCTTTACTAGAACCTCTTCACTGCAACTTATATATGAGGCAAGGTCACTGGCGATCTTCACTGTACCCCTTCATCCTTTATGCTTATCCACCACACCCTTAGATTCGCTCTTGCTTTCATCTTTCCCCCCCTTATTATCATAATTACTCTTTTTATGGGTTACGTTAATAACGTTACGTTAATAATAAGGTGTTGTTGCTCTCCTGAGTTCTTTACTTTCATGTGTTTCCGACGTTAATTTGGATATCTTTTTTGGTGTTTTTTCAATATTTTTAATATTTCATGAGCAATAGCCTATACTAGAAAAAAAATAATGCATAAATGACCCGCAATTGCCCGTACAAGGAAAAAAAGAAAAAACATATGCATAAATGACCCCTAATATATCTGACTGTGTTCTTATGAGAGAAAATAGATGCTGGATGGCTGACTGACCTCTGTTCGAAGGGCCTGGTGTCGACCGTCTTCAAGGCCACCGTCTTGTTCAGGGCCGCTGGTGGCTGGTGGTACAATGCTGGCACGCCTGACATCTTGCTACTGGGACTAACACCTTCCACACACCTGCCTCACACACACACACACACACACACACACACACCTGCCGCAGCACAAACACACACACACGTTCCTCGTACTTGCTTTGATGCGCTTATCTGACACAAGTGATATAGCTCACACGAATTCCCATCACCACACACGTAAACCTGGATCTGCACTATTGACGCCCTTTGAAACACATTCGGTCAACCGCTGACCGTCGCTACCCAAACACCTGACTCTTTCCTAGCTAAAAACACCCGTTCCTCACCTCCGACACACCAGTCCCTTTCTAGTCGCACCTGTCTCTCATTTTCATAAACCCTTCCTCGGTGTCTGCGCAAGAGGCAGGCTCACACAGCTCTTACAACCCACAAATCAATTCCCCATCACTCAGGTACCTGTTTTTCACAGCCCCACACACCTGCCAGACACCACGCCAACACACCTACCACAAGATCTTCTTCGTACCACCCACACAAACGTGTTCCTCACCACCTATATACTTGACTAACGCCTCCACACCTGCGTATCACCACCCACAAACCAGTTTCACTCCACCTAAACCCCTGCCCCTCGCTGCTCACACACGTGTTCCTTACCACCCACACACCTGTCCCTCATTTCTTGTCTCATCTGCCCCACACATGTCCTTTGATACCCACACACTCACACACCTGCCAATGGTCACTCCACACACGTTTCTCGCTGCCCACACACCTGATCCTTGAAACTCCACCGTAAATTGTTTTCACAGACCTGCAATGGAGAAAATCGTATTAGATAATAATGATGATAATAGATATGATAATAATCACACACACACACACACACACACACACACACACACATATATATATATATATATATATATATATATATATATATATATATATATATATATATATATATATATTTTTTTTTTTTTTTTTTTTTTTTTTTTTTTTTTATACTTTGTCGCTGTCTCCCGCGTTTGCGAGGTAGCGCAAGGAAACAGACGAAAGAAATGGCCCAACCCCCCCCCCCCCCCATACACATGTACATACACACGTCCACACACGCAAATATACATACCTACACAGCTTTCCATGGTTTACCCCAGACGCTTCACATGCCTTGCTTCAATCCACTGACAGCACGTCAACCCCTGTATACCACATGACTCCAATTCACTCTATTTCTTGCCCTCCTTTCACCCTCCTGCATGTTCAGGCCCCGATCACACAAAATCTTTTTCACTCCATCTTTCCACCTCCAATTTGGTCTCCCTCTTCTCCTCGTTCCCTCCACCTCCGACACATATATCCTCTTGGTCAATCTCTCCTCACTCATTCTCTCCATGTGCCCAAACCATTTCAAAACACCCTCTTCTGCTCTCTCAACCACGCTCTTTTTACTTCCACACATCTCTCTTACCCTTACGTTACTTACTCGATCAAACCACCTCACACCACACATTGTCCTCAAACATCTCATTTCCAGCACATCCATCCTCCTGCGCACATCTCTATCCATAGCCCACGCCTCGCAACCATACAACATTGTTGGAACCACTATTCCCTCAAACATACCCATTTTTGCTTTCCGAGATAATGTTCTCGACTTCCACACATTTTTCAAGGCTCCCAAAATTTTCGCCCCCTCCCCCACCCTATGATCCACTTCCGCTTCCATGGTTCCATCCGCTGACAGATCCACTCCCAGATATCTAAAACACTTCACTTCCTCCAGTTTTTCTCCATTCAAACTCACCTCCCAATTGACTTGACCCTCACCCCTACTGTACCTAATAACCTTGCTCTTATTCACATTTACTCTCAACTTTCTTCTTCCACACACTTTACCAAACTCAGTCACCAGCTTCTGCAGTTTCTCACATGAATCAGCCACCAGCGCTGTATCATCAGCGAACAACAACTGACTCACTTCCCAAGCTCTCTCATCCCCAACAGACTTCATACTTGCCCCTCTTTCCAGGACTCTTGCATTTACCTCCCTTACAACCCCATCCATAAACAAATTAAACAACCATGGAGACATCACACACCCCTGCCGCAAACCTACATTCACTGAGAACCAATCACTTTCCTCTCTTCCTACACGTACACATGCCTTACATCCTCGATAAAAACTTTTCACTGCTTCTAACAACTTGCCTCCCACACCATATATTCTTAATACCTTCCACAGAGCATCTCTATCAACTCTATCATATGCCTTCTCCAGATCCATAAATGCTACATACAAATCCATTTGCTTTTCTAAGTATTTCTCACATACATTCTTCAAAGCAAACACCTGATCCACACATCCTCTACCACTTCTGAAACCGCACTGTTCTTCCCCAATCTGATGCTCTGTACATGCCTTCACCCTCTCAATCAATACCCTCCCATATAATTTACCAGGAATACTCAACAAACTTATACCTCTGTAATTTGAGCACTCACTCTTATCCCCTTTGCCTTTGTACAATGGCACTGTGCACGCATTCCGCCAATCCTCAGGCACCTCACCATGAGTCATACATACATTAAATAACCTTACCAACCAGTCAACAATACAGTCACCCCCTTTTTTAATAAATTCCACTGCAATACCATTTGAATGCAAAGGTGAGTAATGTGGCAGTTGAGGGAATAATTGGTATGCATGGGGTGTTCAGTGTTGTAAATGGAAATGGTGAAGAGCTTGTAGATTTATGTGCTGAAAAAGGACTGATGATTGGGAATACCTGGTTTAAAAAGCGAGATATACATAAGTATACTTATGTAAGTAGGAGAGATGGCCAGAGAGCGTTATTGGATTACGTGTTAATTGACAGGCGTGCGAAAGAGAGACTTTTGGATGTTAATGTGCTGAGAGGTGCAACTGGAGGGATGTCTGATCATTATCTTGTGGAGGCTAAGGTGAAGATTAGTATGGGTTTTCAGAAAAGAGGAGTGAATGTTGGGGTGAAGAAGGTGGTGAGAGTAAGTGAGCTTGGGAAGGAGACCTGTGTGGGGAAGTACCAGGAGAGACTGTGTACAGAATGGAAAAAGGTGAGAACAATGGAAGTAAGGGGAGTGGGGGAGGAATGGGATGTATTTAGGGAATCAGTGATGGATTGCGCAAAAGATGCTTGTGGCATGAGAAGAGTGGGAGGTGGGCTGTTTAGAAAGGGTAGTGAGTGGTGGGATGAAGAAGTAAGAGTATTAGTGAAAGAGAAGAGAGAGGCATTTGGACGATTTTTGCAGGGAAAAAATGCAATTGAGTGGGAGAAGTATAAAAGAAAGAGACAGGAGGTCAAGAGAAAGGTGCAAGAGGTGAAAAAAAGGGCAAATGAGAGTTGGGGTGAGAGACTATCAGTAAATTTTAGGGAGAATAAAAAGATGTTCTGGAAGGAGGTAAATAGGGTGCGTAAGACAAGGGAGCAAATGGGAACTTCAGTGAAGGGCGTAAATGGGGAGGTGATAACAAGTAGCGGTGATGTGAGAAGGAGATGGAATGAGTATTTTGAAGGTTTGTTGAATGTGTCTGATGACAGAGTGGCAGATATAGGGTGTTTTGGTCGAGGTGGTGTGCAAAGTGAGAGGGTTAGGGAAAATGATTTGGTAAACAGAGAAGAGGTAGTAAAAGCTTTGCGGAAGATGAAAGCCGGCATATATATATATATATATATATATATATATATATATATATATATATATATATATATATATATATATATATATATATATATGTATATATATATATATATATATATATATATATATATATATATATATATATATATATATATATATATATATATATATATTTCATTTTATTTATTTTATTTATTTTGCTTTGTCGCTGTCTCCCGCGTTAGCGAGGTAGCGCAAGGAAACAGACGAAAGAAATGGCCCAACCCACCCACATACACATGTATATACATACACGTCCACACACGCAAATATACATACCTATACATCTCAATGTCCACATATATATACACACACAGACATATACATATATACACATGTACATAATTCATACTGTCTGCCTTTATTTATTCCCATCGCCACCTCGCCACACATGGAATAACAACCCCCTCCCCCCTCATGTGTGCAGGGTAGAGCTAGGAAAAGAACAAAGGCCCCATTCGTTCACACTCAGTCTCTAGCTGTCATGTAATAGTGCACCGAAACCACAGCTCCTTTTCCACATCCAGGCCCCACAGAACTTTCCCAGACGCTTCACATGCCCTGGTTCAATCCATTGACAGCACGTCGACCCCGGTATACCGCATCGTTCCAATTCACTCTATTCCTTGCACGCCTTTCTCCTTCCTGCATGTTCAGGCCCCGATCACTCAAAATCTTTTTCACTCCATCTTTCCACCTCCAATTTGGTCTTCCACTTCTCCTCGTTCCCTCTACCTCTGACACATATATCCTCTTTGTCAATCTTTCCTCATTCATTCTCTCCATGTGACCAAACCATTTTAATACACCCTTTTCTGCTCTCTCAACCACACTCTTTTTATTACCACACATCTCTCCTACCCTTTCATTACTTACTCGATCAAGCACATATTGTCCTCAAACATCTCATTTCCAGCACATCCACCCTCCTCCGCACAACCCTATCTATAACCCACGCCTCACAACCATACAACATTGTTGGAACCACTATTCCTTCAAACATACCCATTTTTGCTTTCCGAGTTAATGTTCTCGCCTTCCACACATTCTTCAACACCCAGAATTTTCGCTCCTTCCCCCACCCTGTGACTCACTTCCGCTTCCGTGGTTCCATCCGCTGCCAAATCCACTCCCAGTCATCTAAAAGACTTTACTTCCTCCAGTTTTTCTCCATTCAAAATTTCCTCCTAGCTGACTTGTCCCTCAACCCTTCTGTACCTAAAAACCTTGCTCTTATTCACATTTACTCTTAACTTTCTTCTTTCACACACTTTACCAAACTCAGTCACCAGCTTCTGCAGTTTCTCACATGAATCAGCCACCAGCGCTGTATCATCAGCGAACAACAACTGACTCACTTCCCAAGCTCTCTCATCCACAACAGACTTCATACTTGCCCCTCTTTCCAAAACTCTCACATTTACCTCCCTAACAACCCCATCCAGAAACAAATTAAACAACCATGGAGACATCACTCACCCCTGTCGCAAACCGACATTCACTGAGAACCAGTCACTTTCCTCTCTTCCTACACGTACACATGCCTTACATCCTCGAGAAAAACTTTGCTTCTAGCAACTTGCCTTCCACACCATATACTCTTAATATCTTCCACAGAGCATCTCTATCAACTCTAGCATATGCCTTCTCCAGATCCATAAATGCTACATACAAATCCATTTGTTTTTCCAAGTATTTCTCACATACATTTTTCAAAGCAAACACCTGATCCACACATCCTCTACCACTTCTGAAAGCACACTGCTCATTCCCAGTCTGATACGCTGTACATGCCATCACCCTCTCTATCAATATCCTCCCATATAATTTCCCAGGAATACTCAACAAACTTATACCTCTGCATTTTGAACACTCACCTTTATATATATATATATATATATATATATATATATATATATATATATATATATATATATATATATATATATATATATTTATGTTTATATTTATATTCATATTTATTTTGTTTTGTCGCTGTCTCCCGCGTTAGCGAGGTAGCGCAAGGAAACACGAAAGAATGGCCCAACCCACCCACATACACATGTATATACATACACGTCCACACACGCAAATATACATACCTATACATCTCAACGTATACATGTATATTCACACACACAGACATATACATATATACACGTGTACATAATTCATACTGTCTGCCTTTATTCATTCCCATCGGCACCCCGCCACACATGTATATATATATATATATATATATATATATATATATATATATATATATATACATATGTATACATGCCTGAACATGCAGGAGGGTGAAAGGCGGGCAAGGAATAGAGTGAATTGGATCGATGTGATATACCGGGGTCGACGTGCTGTCAATGAATTGAATCAGGGCATGTGAAACGTCTGGGGTAAACCATGGAAAGTTATGTGGGGTCTGGATGTGGAAAGGGAGCTGTGGTTTCGGGCATTATTACATGACAGCTGAGACTGAGTGTGAACGAATGGGGCCTTTGTTGTCTTTTCCTAGCGCTACCTCGCACACATGAGGGGGGAGGGGGATGTTATTCCATGTGTGGCGAGGTGGCGATGGGAATAAATAAAGGCAGACAGTATGAATTATGTACGTGTATATATGTATATGTCTGTGTGTGTATATATGTGTGCACATTGAGATGTATAGGTATGTATATTTGCGTGTGTGGACGTGTATGTATATACATGTGTATGTGGGTGGGTTGGGCCATTTCTTTCGTCTGTTTCCTTGCGCTACCTCGCAAACGCGGGAGACAGCGACAAAGCAAGATAAATAAATAAATAAATAAATAAATATATATATATATGTATATATATTTTTTTTTTTTTTTTTTTTTTTTTATCGCTGTCTCCCGCGTTTGCGGGGTAGCGCAAGGAAACAGACGAAAGAAATGGCCCAACCCCCCCCCCCCCATACACATGTACATACACACGTCCACACACGCAAATATACATACCTACACAGCTTTCCATGGTTTACCCCGGACGCTTCACATGCCTTGATTCAATCCACTGACAGCACGTCAACCCCTGTATACCACATCGCTCCAATTCACTCTATTTCTTGCCCTCCTTTCACCCTCCTGCATGTTCAGGCCCCGATCACACAAAATCCTTTTCACTCCATCTTTCCACCTCCAATTTGGTCTCCCTCTTCTCCTCGTTCCCTCCACCTCCGACACATATATCCTCTTGGTCAATCTTTCCTCACTCATTCTCTCCATGTGCCCAAACCATTTCAAAACACCCTCTTCTGCTCTCTCAACCACGCTCTTTTTATTTCCACACATCTCTCTTACCCTTACGTTACTTACTCGATCAAACCACCTCACACCACACATTGTCCTCAAACATCTCATTTCCAGCACATCCATCCTCCTGCGCACAACTCTATCCATAGCCCACGCCTCGCAACCATACAACATTGTTGGAACCACTATTCCTTCAAACATACCCATTTTTGCTTTCCGGGATAATGTTCTCGACTTCCACACATTTTTCAAAGCTCCCAAAATTTTCGCCCCCTCCCCCACCCTATGATCCACTTCCGCTTCCATGGTTCCATCCGCTGACAGATCCACTCCCAGATATCTAAAACACTTCACTTCCTCCAGTTTTTCTCCATTCAAACTCACCTCCCAATTGACTTGACCCTCAACCCTACTGTACCTAATAACCTTGCTCTTATTCACATTTACTCTTAACTTTCTTCTTCCACACACTTTACCAAACTCCGTCACCAGCTTCTGCAGTTTCTCACATGAATCCGCCACCAGCGCTGTATCATCAGCGAACAACAACTGACTCACTTCCCAAGCTCTCTCATCCCCAACAGACTTCACACTTGCCCCTCTTTCCAAAACTCTTGCATTTACCTCCCTAACAACCCCATCCATAAACAAATTAAATAACCATGGAGACATCACACACCCCTGCCGCAAACCTACATTCACTGAGAACCAATCACTTTCCTCTCTTCCTACACGTACACATGCCTTACATCCTCGATAAAAACTTTTCACTGCTTCTAACAACTTGCCTCCCACACCATATATTCTTAATACCTTCCACAGAGCATCTCTATCAACTCTATCATATGCCTTCTCCAGATCCATAAATGCTACATACAAATCCATATATATATATATATATATATATATATATATATATATATATATATATATATATATATATATATATTTATATATATATATATATATATATATATATTATTATATTTATTTTTTATTATACTTTGTCGCTGTCTCCCGCGTTTGCGAGGTAGCGCAAGGAAACAGACGAAAGAAATGGCCCAACCCCCCCCGCCATACACATGTATATACATACGTCCACACACGCAAATATACATACCTACACAGCTTTCCATGGTTTACCCCAGACGCTTCACATGCCTTGCTTCAATCCACTGACAGCACGTCAACCCCGGTATACCACATCGCTCCAATTCACTCTATTCCTTGCCCTCCTCTCACCCTCCTGCATGTTCAGGCCCCGATCACACAAAATCTTTTTCACTCCATCTTTCCACCTCCAGTTTGGTCTCCCTCTTCTCCTTGTTCCCTCCACCTCCGACACATATATCCTCTTGGTCAATCTTTCCTCACTCATTCTCTCCATGTGACCAAACCATTTCAAAACACCCTCTTCTGCTCTCTCAACCATATATATATATATATATATATATATCCCTGGGAATAGGAGAGAAAGAATACTTCCCACGTATTCCCTGCGTGTCGTAGAAGGCGACTAAAAGGGGAGGGAGCGGGGGGCTGGAAATCATCCCCTCTCGTTTTTTTTTTTTTTCTTTTTTCTTTTCCAAAAGAAGGAACAGAGAAGGGGGCCATTTGAGGATATTTCCTCAAAGGCCCAGTCTTCTGTTCTTAACGCTACCTCGCTAACGTGGGAAATGGCGAATAGTATGAAAGAAAAGAAAGATATATATTATACTTCAAGTCCGTTTCCTGTGTTAGCGAGGTAGCGCCAAGAACAGACGCACAAAGGCGTATCCGCTCACATCCTCAGTCATGTGTAATACACCGAAACCGTAGATCCCTGCCCACAACTAATGTCAAAATTAAGATTGTAATTACTCCGTATTTCGTTCATACTATGCCGCAGACCCGCAAGGAAGTAACAGACACTATTATCCAAAATATTATGTCGGCAAAATTACTAACTCAGATATGATGTGTATAATTGTGACAGGATTTTTTAAAATCATTTGCTATTTTGTGCTGTACGTAGCTCTCAATCAAGTAGTCGAGAACGCTTATTTGTTATGGGATCATTTATGATTTATAATATGCAATGCATAGAATGATGACTTAGATAAGAGAATAAATGTTAAATATAGTTCCCGAGCGCAACGCTACCTTCACTTAGTCTTCCGAAAGCTGACATTGTGTACAAACGTGACATCTGTTCCAGGCGCTGCCTCAGAACGTAAGAAATATTAGATTTCAAGTTTATGTAGCCAGATGTTCATTTTTCAAAGTAGTATTTGACATTTAAATGATTTACTTCTGTAGTCTCATGTGGTGACAAGTGGTGAAACACTTTTTCAAAGTTTAATTGTGAATGAATTTCTTTTGTCAACAGTGTGGTACGGTAGGCCTACCCATAGTATTATTCTGCTATGGTTGATTTACCTTAATTTTTTGTCTGTATCTGGTTTTATCAGGGTTTCTTAAAGAATCGAAAGGCTTTTGCAAAACTTAGTTAACACTATTAAACAGGAAGTTACATCAGTTGGCAAGATTACAGGCTCATTTAAAGGGAACGGATGTCGAAACAGCAAATCCCATATTTGAGTGTGACTTTAGACCGTTCTCGTTTCAAGGGTTAGTTTTGATTGAGAAATTAAGTTAGTTGTGATAGAGAAAATAGGTAGAAGTCCATTTAATATTCGTTATATGGTGCATATGTGATTGCTGTTTGTGAGTTATGGCCCATCCCGTCTCTCGTAAGTAACCTTTACCGACAAACGCATCATTGGTGGAAAATATTCGCACTATGATGACTCTACTGACAGTATGAGGTGACTACTGCTTCTCCCTTTCACGCCGCTCTCACTCTCTACAACTCAAGTCTTAAATTCCATTTTGCCCGTCCATACACTCCACTGAACCGGCTGCTCACTCCCCGGAGTTGTTTGTGCACTGAGATACATTGTATTGTTTTCGTCGTGGATATCAATTATCTCCATGTGGAAAGGGAGCTGTGGTTTCGGTGCATTATTACATGACAGCTAGAGACTGAGTGTGAGCGAATGTGGCCTTTGTTGTCTTTTCCTAGCGCTAACTCGCGCACATGAGGGGGGGGGGGAGGCATATCAGAACCCATCATATCCAGACGCTTTTTTTTTTTTTTTATAATTCGAGGAGCTGGACATTATTCCTCAATTGCCCTACACTCAGCTTATCTTTCTTTACTTCTGGTCATGCCCAGTGGACTTGGTTAACTGCCTGAGCACTGCGAAAGTCCCATAGAATTGGGGGTTTCTAGTGCCGGAAGATAAACTATGTGTATAAAGATGTACCAGATGATTGTTATAAATCTTGTCAGCGTTTTCTCACACAGCCTAAAATTTTTGCCAATTTCCCACTCTTGCTCACTGCCTTCATGTGGAAATTAGATAGCAATGTTTTCAAGGTGAAATTCGTGTAAGGTTCTTGATTTTGATTTAATTTTAGTATGTCTACCATGATGTTCTAAATTGTCGGTATTTTTCGTATAAATGGTATGTGTAAAAGCAGTAGTTGTCACGTTTAATATTGTTTATTTTACATTATTAGCATTACTATTTTCCGTCTGTGTGACGAACTGGTGAGAATACGCATGCAATAAGAGGGTATGTGTAGTGAGGGGTGGTAGTGTGTGTGTGTGTGTGTGTGTGTGATGGCGGGCGTTCAGCCGTGCGTGTGGCTCCAGTCTTGGACGACACTACACTGCATGTTGATATTGATCTTCACCCACTGTCTTCTTCCATCCCTCTCCACCATTATTCTTCCTTCTTTATCACCCATGCCTTCGTAGCTTTCAGTATTTACTTTATCAAATTTCATCCTTTAGATCTAACAGGAACTTTGATAACACTTACCGGCCGATTTTGAGGTAGCGTAGAATATGTAAAGTGCACTGGAGTAAATCAACAAGGAAGTGGCTTGTAGAATGTAGCTGCCTCCTTCAGGTGGTTCTTAGTCACTTCAGTGAACTGTAGGAGGAAGGTTTCACCTTCTGGGAAGGGCTGGACAGGAGGTCGACTGGTTTATATGACCATGTGTGTGTCCAATCCCCGGATGCGGTATTATTGCACTCCGTCTTACACCACATCCCCAGATTTAAGCATCCACACTCACTACACCTCGCTCCTACACCCAGCGTGATGGGGATGACCCATCACTGTGATGAGATATCCAAACCCGATTTCCATCACCCTTATCCTCTACCCGGTACCTCTTTTATGATAATCATTTGTAGACTCCCATTCCCCATCACGCATCATGTCGCCCATAGCGTAGTACTCTCCCCATCACCCACTACCCTAAGCCCAACCCCTAGACAGTACCCACGCCTTAACAACACCCACGACACACCACCAGCTGATACCTTATACCTAACGACCACCTCCCCAAACACCTGATACTGAGCTATTGCCACCATCCAGGCTATACCGCGCCTCACAATCTACCCATCGCTGATCTCCTAATACCCATGACTCTGCGTTCTCCATATCCTGACCCATCACTACACACCTGCCCAACACCCATCACTTCTGACTCATCACTGCACACGTACCCAACACTCATCACCTGTGACCCATCACTGCACACGTACCCAACACACATCACCTCTGACCCATCACTGCACATGTACCCAACACCCATCACCTCTGACCCATCATTTCACACCCACCCATCACCCCACATCCCATTTCCCCTCACACATCACCCCCCCATTTTCAGACGAGGAGGACCGAGGGCAATGACATCCCCCTTTCCTTCCCGTCCTCAGCCACCGCCAAGCAGTGGTACCAAGGGACATGCGCTGTGGGTGTGAACGTCGTTGGCTGAGTGGCTACCCAAAGCACTGTGGTAGCAGGTTCGACCCCTGCCTGACGCACTCTCCCCGTGTACCACCTCAAAGACGGGTGTGTGTGTGTGTGTGTGTGTGTGTGTAGTCAGCTCTCGTGGGAGCTGAGAAGCCACATATGTACGTCCTGATCACCTGGTTACCGGAACTAGTCGCTCGGAAGACGTAACTACCGGTAGTTAGCGGAGGCGTGGGGAGAGGAGCAGGAGGGCGCGCGGGTGGGGGGGTTGTGGCGGTGCTGAGGTTACTGGAGGCGGAGGTGCGGGTGTGAGGCCGGCCTGGCCAGGTGGTGTTGACTGACGTGTGGTATCCCTCCTCCACCTGCCTGCCGAGCCACGACCTGCGCCTTCCTCCTCCTCCTCCTCTTTCCCCACGCCCTCTGTCTCCGGCCCATGTAACCACCCCACGCCCTCTGTCTCCGGCCCGTGTAACCACCCCTCGCCCTCTGTCTCCGACCCGTGTTAACACCATGTCTGTCCCCATTCCCTGTTTACACCCCACGCCCCATGTCTCCGTCCCATGTCAACACCCCACGCCCTCTGTCTCTGGCCCGTGTTACCACTCCACGCCCTCTGTCTCCGATCCGTGTTAACACCCCACGCCCTCTTTCTCCGACCTGTGTTAACACTCCACGTTCTCTGCCTCCCGCCTTTTTGACACCCCACGCCCTTTATCTCTATCCCATGTTAACACCCCACGCCCTCTGTTTCCATCCCATGTTAACACCCCACGCCATCTGTTTCCATCCCCTGTTAACACCCCACGCCCTCTATCTTAGTCCAGTGTTAACACCCTAGCCTCTCCCCTCGTCTGATGTTAACGCCTCACGCTTTCTATCGCCGTGGGATATTAACTTCCCACGCCGTCCGTAACCATTGTTAACATCCCACGTCTTATCCGTCCGATATCACCCCACTCCCATATCGGATGTTAACACAGCGTTGTTAACACACCACGCCCTCTTTTCATCCGATATGAACACCCCATGTTCTGATGTTAACACCCCATGCCTCCTGTTCTCCTCCAGTGTTTAGCATCCCACGCACTTTCCACTCGATGTTAACATACCATGCCTCTTGTCTCCGGCCGATGTTAACACCCCACTCCTCTGTCTACCACTGATGTTAACACCCCATGGTGTCTGTCACTTCTGTCGATTTTAACATCCACGCTCTCTTGTCTCCATCTGCTAACATCCCATTCCATCTATGTCCAACGTGATGTTAACACCTCCACCCTCTCTTTCTCCATCGTGTGGTAACACCCCGCGCCCTCTCCATCCGATGTTAACACCCCACGCCCATTATCTCTCCATCCGATATTAACACCCCACTCTCTCTAGTCTCCGATCCATCTTAACACCCCACGCCCTCTGTATCCACCAGATGTTAGCACCGATGTTAACAATCAACACCCTCTCTTCGATGCACGCTTCGATTTTAACACTACGGCCTTTCCCACCAATATTAACATCCGCACTCTCCGTCTTATGTTAAACTCCCCACTCCTGTGTTTCATGCATGTATTGACACCCCTAACATTCCAGTCCTATGTCTTCCGATGTTAAATTTAAGCACAGAAAACCGACCTATGTTAACTCTACGCCTCCGATATTAACACTCCACGCCTTCTCTGTCAGTGTGATGTTAACACACACTTTTAGTCTCCATCCGATGTTAACACCCCATGCCATGTTAACACCCCTTGCTTCTTTCTCTGGCCGACGTTAACACGTTCATTTGATGTTAACTGTGCTCTTTGTCTTTGTCTGAGTTTAACACCCCACGCCTTCTGTGTCTGCTTGATATTAATACCCCACGCCCTCTGTGTCTGCTTGATGTTAACACCCCACGCCCTCTGTGTCTGCTTGATGTTAACACCCCACGCCCTCTGTGTCTGCTTGATGTTAACACCCCACGCCTTCTGTGTCTGCTTGATGTTAACACCCCACGCCTTCTGTGTCTGCTTGATGTTAACACCCCACGCCTTCTGTGTCTGCTTGATGTTAACACCCCACGCCCTGTGTCTGCTTTATGTTAACACCCCACGCCCTCTGTGTCTGCTTGATGTTAACACCCCACGCCTTCTGTGTCTGCTTGATGTTAACACCCCACGCCCTGTGTCTGCTTGATGTTAACACCCCACGTCTTCTGTGTCTGCTTTATGTTAACACCCCACGTCTTCTGTGTCTGCTTGATGTTAACACCCCACGCCTTCTGTGTCTGCTTGATGTTAACACCCCACGCCCTCTGTGTCTGCTTGATGTTAACACCCCACGCCTTCTGTGTCTGCTTGATGTTAACACCCCACGCCCTCTGTGTCTGCTTGATGTTAACACCCCACGCCTTCTGTGTCTGCTTGATGTTAACACCCCACGCCTTCTGTGTCTGCTTGATGTTAACACCCCACGCCTTCTGTGTCTGCTTGATGTTAACACCCCACGCCCTGTGTCTGCTTTATGTTAACACCCCACGCCCTCTGTGTCTGCTTTATGTTAACACCCCACGCCTTCTGTGTCTGCTTGATGTTAACACCCCACGCCCTGTGTCTGCTTTATGTTAACACCCCACGCCCTCTGTGTCTGCTTGATGTTAACACCCCACGCCTTCTGTGTCTGCTTGATGTTAACACCCCACGCCCTCTGTCTGCTTGATGTTAACACCCCACGTCTTCTGTGTCTGCTTTATGTTAACACCCCACGTCTTCTGTGTCTGCTTGATGTTAACACCCCACGCCTTCTGTGTCTGCTTGATGTTAACACCCCACGCCCTCTGTGTCTGCTTGATGTTAACACCCCACGTCTTCTGTGTCTGCTTTATGTTAACACCCCACGTCTTCTGTGTCTGCTTGATGTTAACACCCCACGCCTTCTGTGTCTGCTTGATGTTAACACCCCACGCCCTCTGTGTCTGCTTGATGTTAACACCCCACGCCTTCTGTGTCTGCTTGATGTTAACACCGTTGTTAACGCCCCCAAGAATTCTTTTTTTAGCAGATGTTAGCACCCCACACCTTTCTTAGGTGATGTTAAAAGGCTCGCTTTGATTTTAACACTCCGCCGCAGTCTGTTTGAAATTAGCATCCCTCATCCTCTCTCTTTCATCCGATGTTAACACTCCTCATTGTCTTTCCCTCCGATGTTAACACTACAGGCCGTCTGTCTGTCTCCGATGTTGAAACACCTTTTTACCTTCTCACTTCGCCCGATGCCAATGCTGTACACCCCTGGCTCTGGTCGATGCTGATAACCCACACACCCTCTTTCCTCCTCTCAATAGGATCCCTTCTGTAATATAGTTAGTTCAGGGAGGTTAATTTATCTGGTTAATGTTAAGTTAGATAGGTTCTTAGGAGGTTAGATTTAGGTAGCTTAGGCATATGGGTTTGGGGAGTTTAAACATTGCGTTGAAACATTCTAAAGTTGCTGCCATTTGTGTGTCACGGGGAGGGAGTTTTACACTCGCGTTGCCCCGTCTCTTAACCTTGCATGTTTGTATCGTGTTTTTAGTTCTTTGTATGCACACACACACGTACATACACACACACACACACACACACACACACACACACACACACACACGCACACACACACGCACCTCAGCTTATGTCACGTACTCATCATTCTATCGACCAGTCCCTAGGTGAGGATGAACAGCTGGGTGGATTGTGGACCGACTGCCACGTCCAGGATTCGAACTTGTGCGGGTTTGGTCCCAGGCGGCCCGTGCGTGCGTTGGAGGTCAGTAACGCGAACCACTACACCGTGTGTCTGTGTGTGTGTGTGTGTGTGTGTGTAGCCTAGGTGTGCGTCAGGCGTTATAAATATAGCTGACCTTCAAATAAACTCTGGGAGTTTACAGATCGTCAAGGGAACTGCAGCGGCAGTCATTATCGAAGGTGATAATGACTGGTTCGCCTTAACCATATACGTAGCGAAACAAGCGCCAGGGTTGGTGGTAATTTAACCTTTCTCCTCCCCCCCCCCCCCCCCCACACACACACACACACACAAGTGCCTTCTCTGAAAAAGTATGTTTACTGGCATGATTTCTGATTTCTTTTTTGTCAATATTTTCCACTGGTTGAAACATGCCCATTGAAGACTCACGTAGATATACGAGATTTTGGTAAATTCGGGAAATTCACTATTTTAGCAGATGTTGCCAGACGTGCCGCGTCACTGGTATGAAACGATCAACTTCGCAGAAATCAGTCGTTTTCTTTATTACATCCATTTAACTCCTTTCGAGTCGAAGGTAGACTTGAGGAAAGGCAAATGCATGGTATTATGGGTCGAGGCTACGACAGGGAGTGGTTGATGGTTGGATGGATTGGCAAAAACAGGTGAAGAGGCAGTTGGACATTATATATATATATATATATATATATATATATATATATATATATATATATATATATATATATATATATATATATATAATGTGAACGCTCTAGAATAAGATAGAAAGACTTCATCGTTCTCCAAAGACGCATGGATATGACTGAACGATATGATCAATTGCCACATTAAGGTTTTCTAACAGCAATGCTCTCACACAGCAGAAATAATTACGCAGTGGATATTAGGTTAGCTGTATCCCATGGTGATAGGTTATGTCATCTGTGAGATGTTAACCATGTGTACATTTGTTTACTTCAAGACATTTTAAATGCTGAGAAAAGTTTGGGTTGAGAAACTGACCTTTGCCTACGTAGGGAACACGGCAGATATGAGCTTTAGTTTATAGATTAGCTGAGTAAAAGATCGTACCATACCTCATCTACATCATGGAAAGAATATTGGGGAAGTGTTATCGGTGTGAAAAATATTGGATGATTTAACGGACTATCAAAAAGAATCGGTTATTACACCGCAAAGTCAAATCCTAGCTGTTTTGCGTTCATATGATTTAACTTAAATTCCTAACCCCTCCCTATCCCCCCCCCAAAAAAAAAAGAAATATGGGTATTCAGACATATTGCCAGTAGGATATAGAATTCGGTATCAGCAATTCACCAGAGTTCGTGAGGGTAAACAAATATGGCCGCCTTGAAGCGCTTGTCGTCATCTCTGTGCGTGACGTCACTCATGGTTGAAAGGAATTTCAAATGGAACATTACGTGACCTCTGTCTGTCTGTGTAATTGCCCATTTGTAATTACCTATTTTTACGGTAAGGGGAATTGAGTTTTGCACTCGCGTGGCCCCGTCGCTTGAACGTGTTTATATGTGTATGTATTTGATACTTTTTGTTTATTCGAAGATTTCGTACATTTTCTATTCATGAATTATATAAAAGTATGTAGTACTCTCATGTGTATTATAGTATAAGAAAAGAACATGATAGCAGACAAGGACCTTCACTGGTGCCATCGCTGTGAGGGCTTGATAAGTGAACCAGGCCATAAATAGTGCATGCACAGTCGAACTGTAGCTATGACCTTTATAGTCAACTAGTCAACGTACGTTTATATATATATATATATATATATATATATATATATATATAATCCCTGGGGATAGGGGAGAAAGAATACTTCCCACGTATTCCCTGCGTGTCGTAGAAGGCGACTAAAAGGGGAGGGAGCGGGGGGCTGGAAATCCTCCCCTCTCAATTTTTTTTAATTTTCCAAAAGAAGGAACAGAGAAGGGGGCCAGGTGAGGATATTACCTCAGTGGCCCAGTTCTCTGTTCTTAACGCTACCTCGCTAACGCGGGAAATGGCGAATAGTTTGAAAAAAAAAAAAGAAAAAAAAAAAAATATATATATATATATATATATATATATATATATATATATATATATATATATATATATTATATATGGGAGCGGGGGGCTGGAAATCCTCCCCTCTCGTTTTTTTTCTTTGATTTTTCAAAAGAAGGAACAGAGAGGGGGGCTGGGTGGAGGATATTCCCTTAAGGGCCTAGCCCTCTGTTTTCAACGCTATCTCGCTAACGCGAGAAATGGCGAATAGTATGAAAGAAAAAGATATGTATGGGGATAGGGGAGAAAGAATACTTCCCACGTATTCCCTGCGTGTCGTAGAAGGCGACTAAAAGGGGAGGGAGCGGGGGGCTGGAAATCCTCCCCTCTTTTTTTTTTTTTAATTTTCCAAAAGAAGGAACAGAGAAGGGCGCCAGGTGAGGATTTTCCTCAAAGGCCTAGTCCTCTGTTCTTAACGCTACCTCGCTAACGCGGGAAATGTCGAATAGTATGAAAGAAAAAGAAAAGAATATATATATCAATATATATATATATGGGGTATATAACCCCGGAGCTATTTGCCTGATAGTATTTATTTTCCTTGAGATCAAAACGGTTAATTTCACGCTCCATGTTGCTTCCCTGGCGTACAGAGACGCATTTTAGACATTAATTTAATGTCTGAAAAATGAATGTGGTATGTCAGACTGTACAGAAATGTTGGTGACAGATCTCGTGACCTGTCAGTGGTTCCCATTTTTTTTCTTTTATTTCAGTGAATGTATGGTAAGTGCGTGTGGTGTACCTCCAGCTGCCATCTCACTCATTGTCGGCAGAATAATAAGGCTCGTAGGAAATGAGTGCGTGTAAAGGGTGTGTCAAGTTTATTAAAATAATTCTGGTTACGAGGGCGTATTTGGGCGTTTGTAAGTATAATTATGATGATTTATAGATGTGCGCTGCATAGATGTTGTGGACCGCATTGCGTGCACACTTCGAGACAAAAGTTGGAAGGAGCGTGAGAGTTGCTATGGTAAGACAACATGGGCACTGAGGTTTTTCTTCGTTGGAATCTATTGGCCCGTAATAACTTGTCATCATCCACGCTAATGAAATAGATTGTGTATGTATATGTTTGTTTGCTATAGATAGAGAAAATGTACCAGATAGGCACAAGAAAAATATAAGTGATTTCAGGCCGATCGAAGCTGGGTATTTAAACTGGTCTGAATATGTTTCCGATATTTGGCAGTGAAGATTTCATGTACTTGTTCGATAGTGGAGCACTCGACGCCTGAAAATCATTTACCCACTCTTCCTGCTTCGCTTACACCCAACTCTCTTGATGAAAACTCGTAATTGCTCCAAGTAGCTTTTCAAACATAAACCAATTATTTGTAACACCTTCCACTAAAGTATCTCATCAACCCTGTTTTACGCTTACTCCATATCCTTATTGTGCCACATACTTATCCTTCAGTTTGTATTATATATCCCTGAAAATCTTTCACGGCCTGACCCACACATTCAACCATATATGTATATATAGATTGGGGAAGAGCAGTGTGGTTTCAGAAGTGGTAGAGGATGTGTGGATCAGGTGTTTGCTTTGAAGAATGTATGTGAGAAATACTTAGAAAAGCAAATGGATTTGTATGTAGCATTTATGGATCTGGAGAAGGCATATGATAGAGTTGATAGAGATGCTCTGTGGAAGGTATTAAGAATATATGGTGTGGGAGGCAAGTTGTTAGAAGCAGTGAAAAGTTTTTATCGAGGATGTAAGGCATGTGTACGTGTAGGAAGAGAGGAAAGTGATTGGTTCTCAGTGAATGTAGGTTTGCGGCAGGGGTGTGTGATGTCTCCATGGTTGTTTAATTTGTTTATGGATGGGGTTGTTAGGGAGGTGAATGCAAGAGTTTTGGAGAGAGGGGCAAGTATGAAGTCTGTTGGGGATGAGAGAGCTTGGGAAGTGAGTCAGTTGTTGTTCGCTGATGATACAGCGCTGGTGGCTGATTCATGTGAGAAACTGCAGAAGCTGGTGACTGAGTTTGGTAAAGTGTGTGAAAGAAGAAAGTTAAGAGTAAATGTGAATAAGAGCAAAGTTATTAGGTACAGTAGGGTTGAGGGTCAAGTCAATTGGGAGGTGAGTTTGAATGGAGAAAAACTGGAGGAAGTGAAGTGTTTTAGATATCTGGGAGTGGATCTGGCAGCGGATGGAACCATGGAAGCGGAAGTGGATCATAGGGTGGGGGAGGGGGCGAAAATTCTGGGAGCCTTGAAGAATGTGTGGAAGTCGAGAACATTATCTCGGAGAGCAAAAATGGGTATGTTTGAAGGAATAGTGGTTCCAACAATGTTGTATGGTTGCGAGACGTGGGCTATGGATAGAGTTGTGCGCAGGAGGATGGATGTGCTGGAAATGAGATGTTTGAGGACAATATGTGGTGTGAGGTGGTTTGATTGAGTAAGTAACGTAAGGGTAAGAGAGATGTGTGGAAATAAAAAGAGCGTGGTTGAGAGAGCAGAGGAGGGTGTTTTGAAGTGGTTCGGGCACATGGAGAGAATGAGCGAGGAAAGATTGACCAAGAGAATATATGTGTCGGAGGTGGAGGGAACGAGGAGAAGAGGGAGACCAAATTGGAGGTGGAAAGATGGAGTGAAAAAGATTTTGTGTGATCGGGGCCTGAACATGCAGGAGGGTGAAAGGAGGGCAAGGAATAGAGTGAATTGGAGCGATGTGGTATACCGGGGTTGACGTGCTGTCAGTGGATTGAATCAAGGCATGTGAAGCGTCTGGGGTAAACCATGGAAAGCTGTGTAGGTATGTATATTTGCGTGTGTGGAAGTATGTATATACATGTGTATGGGGGTGGGTTAGGCCATTTCTTTCGTCTGTTTCCTTGCGCTACCTCGCAAACGCGGGAGACAGCGACAAAAAAAAAAAAAAAAAAAAAAAATATATATATATATATATATATATATATATATATATATATATATATATATATATATATATATATATATATATATATCTTGCACCTTTCTCTTGACCTCCTGTCTCTTTCTTTTATATATCTCCCTCTCAATTTCATTTTTTCCCTGCAAAAATCGTCCAGATGCCTCTTTCTTCTCTTTCACTAATAATCTTACTTCTTCATCCCACCACTCACTACCCTTTCTAATCAACCCACCTCCCACTCTTCTCATGCCACAAGCATCTTTTGCGCAATCCATCACTGATTCCCTAAATACATCCCATTCCTCCCCCACTCCCCTTACTTCCATTGTTCTCACCTTTTTCAATTCTGTACTCAGTCTTTCCTGGTACTTCCTCACACAAGTCTCCTTCCCAAGCTCACTTACTATCACCACCCTCTTCACCCCAACATTCACTCTTCTTTTCTGAAAACCCATACAAATCTTCACCTTAGCCTCCACAAGATAATGATCAGACAACCCTCCAGTTGCACCTCTCGGCACATTAACATCCAAAAGTCTCTCTTTCGCGCGCCTGTCAATTAACACGTAATCCAATAACGCTCCCTGGCCATCTCTCCTACTTACATACGTATACTTATGTATATCTCGCTTTTTAAACCAGGTATTCCCAATCACCAGTCCTTTTTCAGCACATAAATCTACAAGCTTTTCACCATTTCCATTTACAACACTGAACACCCCATGTATTCCAATTATTCCCTCAACTGCCACATTACTCACCTTTGCATTCAAATCACCCTTCACTATAACCCGGTCTCGTGCATCAAAACCACTAACACACTCATTCAGCTGCTCCCAAAACACTTGCCTCTCAAGTGATTGGTTCTCAGTTAATGTAGGTTTGCGGCAGGGGTGTGTGATGTCTCCATGGTTGTTTAATTTGTTTATGGATGGGGTTGTTAGGGAGGTGAATGCGAGAGTTTTGGAAAGAGGGGCAAGTATGAAGTCTGTTGTGGATGAGGGAGCTTGGGAAGTGAGTCAGTTGTTGTTCGCTGATGATACAGCGCTGGTGGCTGATTCATGTGAGAAACTGCAGAAGCTGGTGACTGAATTTGGTAAAGTGTGTGAAAGAAGAAAGTTAAGAGTAACTGTGAATAAGAGCAAGGTTATTAGCTAATAGTACAGTAGGGTTGAGGGTCAAGTCAATTGGGAGGTAAGTTTGAATGGAGAAAAACTGGAGGAAGTGAAGTGTTTTAGATATCTGGGAGTGGATCTGGCAGCGGATGGAACCATGGAAGCGGAGGTGAATCATAGGGTGGGGGAGGGGGCGAAAATCCTGCGAGCCTTGAAGAATGTGTGGAAGTCGAGAACATTATCTCGGAAAGCAAAAATGGGTTTGAAGGAATAGTGGTTCCAACAATGTTGTATGGTTGCGAGGCATGGGCTATGGATAGAGTTGTGCGCCGGAGGGTGGATGTGCTGGAAATGAGATGTTTGAGGACAATGTGTGGTGTGAGGTGGTTTGATCGAGTAAGTAATGTAAGGGTAAGAGAGATGTGTGGAAATAAAAAGAGCGTGGTTGAGAGAGCAGAAGAGGGTGTTTTGAAATGGTTTGGGCACATGGAGAGAATGAGTGAGGAAAGATTGACCAAGAGGATATATGTGTCGGAGGTGGAGGGAACGAGGAGAAGTGGGAGACCAAATTGGAGGTGGAAAGATGGAGTGAAAAAGATTTTGTGTGATCGGGGCCTGAACATGCAGGAGGGTGAAAGGAGGGCAAGGAATAGAGTGAATTGGATCGATGTGGTATACCGGGGTTGACGTGCTGTCAGTGGATTGAATCAGGGCATGTGAAGCGTCTGGGGTAAACCATGGAAAGTTGTGTGGGGCCTGGATGTGGAAAGGGAGCTGTGATTTCGGGCATTATTGCATGACAGCTAGAGACTGAGTGTGAACGAATGGGGCCTTTGTTGTCTTTTCCTAGTGCTACCTCGCACAAATGAGGGGGGAGGGGGATGGTATTCCATGTGTGGCGAGGTGGCGATTGGAATGAATAAAGGCAGACAGTGTGAATTGTGTGCATGGGTATATATGTATGTGTCTGTGTGTGTATATATATATGTGTACATTGAGATGTATAGGTATGTATATTTGCGTGTGTGGACGTGTATGTGTGTACATTGTGTATGGGGGTGGGTTGGGCCATTTCTTTCGTCTGTTTCCTTGCGCTACCTCGCAAACGCGGGAGACAGCGACAAAGCAAAAAAAAAAAAAAAAAAAGATATATATATATATATATAATATATATATATATATATATATATATATATATATATATATATATATATATATATATATATATATATATATGATAATTGTGTTCATAAATCATACGGAGGCGTAACAGATAATGGTGCAGTGGTACGCATTGCGTGTCTCAAGTTATTTTGAGGGCGGGTGGAGGTTGGTATAGACGGGTAGAGGGGGAGGCATGGCTCCGACTGACCATGCGTGTGGCAGCGGGGTCGGTCGGCCCCCGCGTGACCTGCTGCCGTCTTCCACCTCCTCATCACCCTAGACACACGTACGCACAATTCTGCCTGTGCCTCATCTCTCATTTTGTACGCATAATAATGATGATATGGGTTTTTGACAGGTTTAGAGTATGGAGTGTTATGGTGGCATAACTTATTGGTAGGGGTGTGGGAAGCATGAATGCGGAGTGTGTGTGTGTGTGTGTGTGTGTGTGTGTGTGTGTGGATGGCAAGCAGGGGAGTGTAGAGTGTAGGAAGATTAGGTTGGTGAAGCGGGTAACAAGGCGCCATGGTGGTTAAGTGGGGAGGGGAGGTGCGGATAGAGGAGACCGCGGGAAGTCAATAAGACGCAACCCGCTCTGGTCACATACATACGGCCCGCGCGTTGGTGATGGCCAAGGGGGCTGATGGAGGTTTGGAGGGGATGTTGGGGGGCGCGGAGGAGTTGGGGATGTAAAGTCGTAGATCCCAGAGAAAGTAGTGCGGAGTGTTGCTTGTAAGGCTTTTTCGTCCACAAAGCAGAGCACTGGACTTGTGGAAGGATAGGGGAGGCAGGGGGATGGGAAAGCGCCACAAACGTGCGCCAGGGAACCCACTCGGCCGGCGTCAATTTAGGGATTACCCGTGAGGTCACGTGACGGCAAAGTACACCTCTCTTTTTCTCTCCACGTCTGCACCCTAGTAGAGAGAGTCAATTTTCCGCTAGTTCCCTCCGTGCTTCAGTAAGTGAGCAGATTTGCTCATGTGAGAAGGAGGGAGGAGGAGGAAGTGCCGATTCCTCATCTTTGAGAGAGTAGGTCTCAGCGTCGCCTCTCGCCATGATTCGTGATGTTGTGAGGGTCGCGCGTCAGACCCCATCGCTAGGTGTCCGCCATGACATTGGTCGTCGTCTGCAAGTCGCCAGCCAAGGCACCACCGCTGCTCTATTTCCATAGTGTAGTCTCGTGTCTTATACCTTCACCCCCTTTGCCAGGAATGACTATTATAAACAACTGTATCACCGTCATCAATTTTGTAATTTGACTGTCATCGGCTCTTCGATGCGATGATAATGTTCGTCCGTTGTAAGGTAGCTTGAAATTGATGTTAATGAATTTTGACCTAAGGTCTAAAATAATTCAAGTAACATTTTCTTTGAAAAAGATTTGTTTAAAGTCTTTAGTTGTAAGATGTAATACTTGACGAGGTCATTTAACAATGAGATAATGATAACTGCTTTAAATTCTGCGATGTAATATTGAATTGTAAATGGAATATAGAATTTTACCATCTTTCTCGAGATAAGTCCACTGAAGTAATCGTCTTCAGTATTAGTTTTCCATATGAACCATTTTTTTTAAATTATCATACATGACTTAATTTTTTCAGCTCTTCGCTGTCAGTTTTGAGATATGACTTGTTCATAATTTGTCGTCGAAATTGTGAGACGTTACTCTGCCAGCAGTGTCATCGGCCAGTTGTGACGGGGTTGTGGAAGCGAGTGGCGATTTAAATACGTTGATCAGTTCATTATGGGAGATGGTAACCAGTTAATGTCATGGCTGTCGTTCTTATAATTGTGGCGTAATGCTCGTGGTTGAGAATATTGATTCTCCACAATTACTGGGTTAGTAGTATGTTGGTACCTGAGGCATATCGATTGAATATGTAATTTGATATGTATGTTTAATAGGCTAGGTTATAACGACGATACTTTTTTTTCTGCCTCAGAATAACTGAATTTATTTAAAGACACGGGTTTGATGAACTCATGAATGTAAACAGTGAGGTACATGGCTTCCGTTGACGAACGAACACCGGAGGGTGTGTGAGGGGGGACCCTTTTCCTTCATTCCCCATTCTGCTTTCTATTCCCAGATCGAGCCACACTCGTGAACGTTCAGATGTACACAGTATTTAGAACGTTTGACCACCCTTCGAGGAAGGGGAGGGTGGGGTGTTGTTAGTTCACAGTGTGACGCATAGCTTTTATTTCGCATGTGTTAATCCCCTCGCTGAAAATTTCATAGGAAAGTACTTTGTAATGATGATTACCGAGAGACTTGACTTGTGTGGCGCCAAAGCAGGATCTCGGGTTCCGTGTTGCACGATGTCCAAATACCCATCGAAGTATTGATATGGTACCTCTTGGAACTATTGTGTTGTAACTGTTATCGTTCCTGACCTTGATGCATTCACGGGCTGGCCAGGCTCGAATCGCAATAGGCTCGGAATTCTGGTTGCGGCAGTCGACTTAGCTGCTCATCCACCATAGGAGTTAGGCGATTGAATGGGAACCTGGCTCAGGCTAGGATATATATATATATATATATATATATATATATATATATATATATATATATATATATATATATATTATTTTATACTTTGTCGCTGTCTTCTGCGTTAGCGAGGTAGCGCAAGGAAACAGAAAGAATGACCCAACCCACCCACATACACACGTATATACATAAACGCCCACACACGCCCATATACATACCTATACATTTCATCGTATTCATACATATACATACACAGACACATAGATGTACATGTACATGTGCGTGCTGCCTTCATCCGTTTCGCCGCCACCCCGCCACACATGAAATGGCACCTTCCTCTTCCCGCACGCGCGAGGTACCGCTGGGAAAAGACTACAAAGGCCACATTCGTTCACATTCACTCTCTAGCTGTCATGTGTAATGAACCGAAACCACAGCTCCCTTTCCACATCCAGACCGCACAAATCTTTCCATAGTTTACCGCAGACGCTTCACATGCCCTGGTTCAATTCATTGACCACGTCTACCCCGGTATACCACATCGTTCCAATTCACTCTATTCCTTGAACGCCTTTCACCCCCTCCCCCCCAATCGCTCAAAATCTCTCCATCCTTCCACCTCCAATTTGGTCTCCCACTTCTCTTCGTTCCCTCCACCTCTGACACATATATCCTCTTGGTCAATCTTTCCTCACTCATTCTGTCCATGTGACCAAACCATTTCAGTACATCCTCTTCTGCTCTCAACACACTTATCATCACCTCACATCTCTCTTACCCTTTCATTACTTACTCGATCAAACCACCTCACTCCACATATTGTCCTCACACATTTGATTTCCAACACATCCACCCGTTAAGGGGATGGCCTTGTTCAGAAGCTCAATTGCCCAAGGCGTCGCAACTAACATTAAAGAAAAAGAGGGGCTGTTAGTGTCACGTACGCATGCAAATTCAATACCACGTACACTATTATCCGCTAAAAAGAAAAAAAGAAAAAATGATACGCCAAATTTCGTGGGTCACAAAATTTTAACTTCGACATACGGAACAGCTCAGTGGGCATCATCCCTACACCTTTATCCTCTTTACGTCCTCGGCAACAATGGTCTTTGTACTAACCCTTATGGGTCAGGTCTAACGCCTATTCACACCAATGACCTTTATGGGTCAGGTGTAATGCCTTGGTATAGTGATAATGAGTTTCCTGACCTTTACAAGTCCATTAAAACGCTTCTTCGCTAAACCCGGGTTAGGGTGCTGATTTTTCTAGCAAGAAGGAACGCAGCAAAAAAAAAAAAAAAAAAATCCCCAATGTTTCCTTCATTGAATGATGAAATTGCTCGTATCAACTAGTATGAAAACCTGTGTATAACCCGTGACCCAGTTATCGTAGGTGGATCATCAACTCGAGAGAGGCAAGTGAGGGAAATTCCTACAGTACTTCCTGCGGGAGGGAACCTCAGAAGGGGTGATAATGATGACTGAAGTTTGTCCATCGTCGTGCGGCTGGCAGCGCGGGTGGGAGGATCCATAGTAATTTGTGATAATCGTAGCAACCAAATTTACAACCCGGTTATGAGAACATTAACTGTTGTAATGTCATTCATAGGCATCGTATTGCACAAGCCACGTTCGTCTTTAATAACGGATATAAATGAACAGTACAGTAGCAAATTCATGACTGTGTATCGAGGATAGAATGTGAGGAAGGAGGTAAATTATATGGTAACTTTTTCGAAGTTGTATATACATATTTGAAAATATCAGAAAAAAACTAATTGTGCTCGAGGGAAAGTAAGAATACATTATGTATGGTCGCGTTGTATGGGACAATCAAAGAAGAAGGAAATGTAACAAATGGCGAGCACGAATGATGAGGGAGTAGGGGCTCGTCAAAGTCTTGGCCATATGAGAGGATATTACTGCTCTGACTAATGGCAGGCCAGGACGACCTCGTGCGACCCCAGTTCGATCCCTGTACGCCGAGATAACATAACGTCATGACGTAAGACGGATTGTATTTCATAGGGAAATGGGAAGACGAAGCTCCCTCCTTGATGGGTGAAATGCCCTGGACAATCAGGGGTTGTTGGTTGGATGCGCTATCGACACGAACGTAATATACTTTGTATATTGGACTTGCGTTACGATAACCAAAGTTGATAAACCTGACCTGTTTATAACCATGAAGGTCCAACAGCATACTCACAGCCGTCCGTTACCGTATGAGGCGAGGGATAAAAACGATGTAACGTCGGTAACAAAGGCACGTATGTTATACATGGCCTGGCAGTCCCTCTACCTCCCCTCCTGCCTCGGTGATCATTAATTTGTCTGGGATGACGTGAATACTGCTGGTTGCTGCCGCTGCCTCCGTTGCTGTGCCGCTGCTGCTGACATTCCAATCCCACTGCTGTTACTGCTGACACATTTGACCCGTATTACTGACACTGCTGACGCTCTTCATCTTACTGTTGATAACTGTTTGCCGCATTGATGTTATTTCTGATGCTGTTGACTCCACACTGCTGTTCCTGGTGACATTGTTGGCACCATTGGTGTTACGGCGGGAAACTGCTGACACCATTGCTGTCACTGCTACTCTTGGTCCTGCTGCCGTTACTACTGTGTCTGTTGTCTCCACAGCTATTACTGCTGACACTCTTGTCCTCAGCTACTGTTGCTGCTGACACGACCCTACTGTTCTTACTTCTAACGCTTGTTACTTCTGAAACTGTTGGCTCTACTGTTGTTACTTCCAGCACTTGTTGGCCCGACTGCTACTTCTGAAACTGTTGGCCCACTGTTGTTACTGTTGAGTATGATGGCCACAGTGCCTATTACTGCTGATACTGTTGACCCCACCGCCGTTACTTGACACTGTTGACTCCACTGCTGTTACTTTTGACACTGTTGACTCCACTGCTGTTACTTTTGACACTGTTGACTCCACTGCTGTTACTTTTGACACTGTTGACCCCACTGCTCTCACTTGACAATGTAGACCCCATTCCTATTATTGCCAACATTATTTACCCCATTGCTGTTACTGCAGAGACTTTGACACCACTGCTATTACAGCACACTGACGACCACTGTTGTTCCTGTTGACACTGTTGATCCTGGTGGTTACTCCTGACACTTGATTCCACTGCTGTTACTTTTGACGCTGTTGTTATCAATGCTGACTGTGTTGACCCCACTGCTGGTAGTGATGATCTTTTGACCCCATTACTGTTACTCTTGACCCCCGACTGTTACTCCTGACATGGTTGACCCCACTGCTGTTACTACTTACCCTGTTAACCCTATTCTTGTTGCTACTGACACTGTTAACCCCATTGCTGTTACTACTGATGTCATCAACTCCAGTGCTCTGACCACTGATGTTCCCTCCCTGCCGTACCTACTGACACTGTGACTCCACTTCTGTTGCTGCTGACATTATTGCTCCTGCTGCTTTTCTGCTGACCACCATGTTGATTAGACAGTTGTTACTGCTGACACTATTGACCTCACTGCTGTTACTGTTGGCACGATCCCACTACTGTTACACCTGACAACTGTTAATCCCAATGCTGTTACTGCCGACCTCATTAATCAATGCTGACTGTGCTGACCCCATTTCTTTTACTGCTGACTATAGCTATATTGACCCCATTTCTATTCTTGCCGACCAGGGGCCAAGTTAGGATTTTTCCCTCTAAGGCTGTCATCTGTTCTTGACACTTCCTTGCTAATACGGGAAATGGCTTTTTTCATACATATTCAAATGACAGATACATATGTAAAACAATATATCGGATTTCAAATCCCTATCTTGTGGAGGCGAAGGTGAAGATTTGCAATGGTAAAGGTTTTTGGAAAAGAGGAAACAGTTTTGGTAAGAAGAGAGCGGTTAGAGTATTTGAGCTTGGAAAAGACGCGTGGAGAAATACCAGGAGAGTGAGTGTAGAATTGCAAGAGACAAGAGTAAATGAAGCAAGGGGAGTGGGTGAAGAACAGGAGGTATTTAGGAAAGCAGTGTTGGCATGTGCGAGAGATGCGCTTGACATGCGAAAGATGTGAGGTGGAAAGGTTAGAAAGGAGAGTGGTGTGTTGAGAAAGTAAAGTTTCTGATGAAAGAGAAAAGAAAAGCATTTGGGTGGTAATTAGGGAGGAAGGAATCCAAATGATTGGAGGATGTGTAAGAGAAAGTGGCAGCAGGTCAAGAGGAAGGTGCAAGGGGTAAAAAAGAAGGCAATTAAGCGTTGGGATGAGTGAGTATCAGCAAACGTTAGGGAGAATAAGATGTTTGGAATGGAGGTTAATAATGTGCAAAAAATAAGAGAATAAATAGGAACATCGGTGAAGAGGGCAAAAAAGGAAACAGTTACAGTTATTGATGAAGCGAGTATTTTGAAGGAATGTTTAATGTGCTTGATGATAGTGTGACGGATGTAGGGTGTCTAAGTCAGGGTGGTATGTGAAGTGAGAGAAGTCATGGACAATGGTTTGGTGAAAACAAAAGAGGTGGTTAAAGCCTTGCATAAGATAAATCTGGCAAGACGGCTGGAGTGGATGGCATTGCAGTTGAACATATTAAAAAGGGGGTGACTGTTTTGTTGACTGGTTGGTAAAGATGTTCAGTGAATGTAGGGATAATGGTGAGGTGCCTGAGGATTGGCAAAATGTATGTATAGTGCCATTGTGTAAAGGCAAAGGAGATAAAGGTTCACACTACAGAGGTTCCAACAATGTTATATGGTTGTGAGGTGTGGGCTAGAGTTGTGCGGAGGAGGGGGGATGTGCTGGAAATGAGATGTTTCAGGACAATATGTGGTGTGAGGTGGTTTGATCGAGTAAGTAATGAAAGGGTAAGGGAGATGTGTGGTAATAACAAGAGTGTGGTTGAGAGCAGAAGAGAGTGTTTTGAAATGGTTTGGTCATATGGAGAGAATGAGTGAGGAAAGATTGACAAAGAGGATATATGTGTCAGAGGTGGAGGGAACGAGGAGAAATGGGAGACCAAATTGGAGGTGGAAAGATGGAGTGAAAAAGATTTTGAGTGATCGGGACCTGAACATGCAGTTGGGTGAAAGGCATGCAAGGAATAGAGTGAATTGGAATGATGTGGTATACCGGGGTCGACGTGCCGTCAATGGATTGAACCAGGGCATGTGAAGCGTCTGGGGTAAACCATGGAAAGTTTTGTGGGGCCTGGATGTGGAAAGGGAGCTGTGGTTTCAGTGCATTATACATGACAGCTAGAGAGTGAGTGTGAACGAATGTGGCCTTTGTTGTCTTTCCCTAGCGCTACCTCGTGCACATGTGGTGGGAGGGGGTTTTCATTTCATGTGTGGTGGGATGGCCACAGTGAGTTAATCAGCCGATGGCTGCCACCCACTTATTAATTTGCACTAACACAACCTCCTGTAATCCACTTTCATTTTTTCCCACATCAGTCTGGGGCTTACTTCTGTACATTCTTGCAAACTTTTATTTTACATTCCCACCTTGTTAGTGGTTTTTAGATAGCCTGTATGTAATGCAGAACTACATTTTTGTGTACTTTGCATTTGGATGTGATAAAAATATTCTTTTAAAAAAATCTGTCTATGCATACAGAGGAAAAGTTACTCTGATGTACTGCACACTGTAATTGTTAAAATTGTTATGATAGATGATTGCAGAAATAGTGTCCTAGCATATTATCGTGGTGTCAAAAAATTTCCTGCTGCTCTTCTGTCTGTTTCTCTAATGCCTATTACAATCTGGGAACTCCAGTCAAGGTGGTGGCCACAGGAAGAGTCTTACAATTATCCCTGTTCTTTCATGTCTCCCTTCCTTACACCATTCCACTCATTTTTCCATTTCTCTCCCTTCTATACTGCTGCTCATTTAACGGGCATGTGGTTATATCTTGCACTGCCTTGTTCAGGAAATACCAGATAGTGAAGCATTTCCAGCAGAAACATCAGGGATTATCAGTTTATAAAAGTGGAGAATTAAAAGGTACACAGGAAATAATAGCCTAAACAAAGGTTAAGAAGAGCATATTTGGGAAAATAATATGTAATTTATCTCTACGTTCACAGTATTCATTCCCTTCAATGAAAAAAAAATATATTTTCGTTTCACAGCATTCATTCCCTACAATAAAACAAGAATAGATATATTTTCTAATTACACAATACTCATTCCCTTTATTAAAGCAGAAAAAACACATTTTTACCAAATAGTAACTCCAGGTTATGCATTTCCTTATTACTCTTCCAGTTCTACAGCATAACTATAATGGATAAATAATCCTAATGAAAGATGCATGCGCAAACTAGGAAACATAATAAATCCATGTTATGCTTTTCTTCATTTTTAATTCTGCAGCATAACTATTACCAAGAAAATAACTAATTAAATATACAATACACAAACTCAAACAGCCTGAGATAAAAACATTATCAGATTCAACTAAATAATTTGATTTTTTAAGCTACCCATTATTATTACTTTTTTCATATGCATTCACCATTTCCTGCATGTGCAAGATAGTATGAAGAACAGATGAGTTAGCCTTAGGGGGAAAATCCTCATTTGTCTCTTTTCTCTGTTCCTCCTTTTGAAAAGTAATACAGGAGGGGAGGAGTTTTAGCCCCAGCTCACTTCTCCCCAGGGATATTATTATTACTATCATTATTATATTTTTGTCATTTTTTGTCTCTGTAACAAACAGGGCTAAGAAGATCCATACACTTGATAATACTAGGTTAAAAACTTTCTGAATTAGATCTTGAACTTATATTCTGAGAACTGAGTAGCTTTTGAAAGCAATTCTTATATATAAAAAAGTTATGTTGCATTATAATACAGAGTACAAGTAATGGGTTATTATTGTTCATATAAGTTGTAGGCCGGTTAACATTGGTCACTCATGGAAGCATTACCACAGGCAAAGTATTTATTTACAATGAATGATCAATTAATGGTGTCACACACATCCTCCAAACCCATACTTTCCTCTAAAGATTGAGTTTTTTTTGTTACTTTTTCTTCCCTTTCCCACCTTCAATCTTTAGTTTTCTTCTGTGACTACTTTACTTTTTAGTATTCCTGCAGAGTAGAATATTCTCTTCTGGGAATGACATGAGCCCCTCTTGTGTTAACAAACTAAATTTCCCTAATTTTCCATCATGTCTTAAACACTGCTTTTTGGGTTTTCAAGACTGAAAACTCTGCATCTACAATGTTTGAAGAAGAACCTTCATGCACCAATCTTTCATAAATGTGGGGAAAAGCAAACACACCAAATTCTTATTCACTAGTTATGATTATTCCCAAAACCACTGTCTCCATAGAAAAATGATCTTGGCCGATCGTTCCTATGACTCATTCCTTCATCATCACTGTTCCTTTTGTAACCACCATGGTCATGTCTGTCACCTTCGTCATTAAAGTTCCTTCTGTAACCACCACGGTCATGTCTGTCTCCTCTAAAACTCTTTCTGTTACTTTCATAGCCCGTCCTATCACGACTGAAGTCCCTTCGATCACTACCGTAGTTTCTCCCATCATTGCTATAATCCCTTCTTACGTCATCCCAACTTCCCTTATAATCCCTATAATCTCTTTTCCTTTCGTATTCACCACCATTATCCCTTCCATCTGACCTATTATCTCTGCCATATCGTCCATGTCTATCATCCTGGTAACTTGGCCTATTTCTGCCTCGGAAATTTCCATGATGTCTGCGTTGAAACCTCTCTGCTGGCAAAATTGGAGGTTTTGGTACTGGTTTACTACAGTGCTGGAAAGACAATATAATTTTTAGGAATATAAACACACAATTGAATAATGCTTCATTTACAGTATGGTGTAAGAATTAACATCTTTAGGCACTAAAGATGCCACATATAAGTGGGCACTAATGACTTATGTCAGATGAATTCCACCCCCTTCTATGAAAAAAAAAAAAAAAGTCAAGTTTTTGAAGCAACTTTTACAGTCTCCTTTATACACATTTTACTCGACTCCTAATCTAAAAACATGAAAAATACTCTATATAAATGCAGAATTATAATTATCACTCTTGAATGGTGCACTTACCATTTATTATCTTCTTTTTCTTTCTTTCACCTTTGCCAATTCCTGCATTCACATGAAAGTGCCGGGAACAAATGAAGAAAGACTGCATTTACTCACATCTTCTCTTGCTGGCAGGTACAATGCACCAAACCACAGCCCCGTATCCACAATTAGGCCCCACAGACCTTTCCAATGTTCCACCAGCCATTTCACATGCCTCGTTCAGTCCACTGACAGCACAACAACCCCTGTACACCAAATTGCTACAATTCACTCTATCCCATGCACAACATTCACCTTTCTGCAAGTTCAGGCCCTAATCTCTCAAAATCTTTTTTTCTCTACACTTACATCTCCAATCTCCATCTTACGTCTACCCCTTCCTTGTTCTCTCCACTTTAGACACATGTATCCTATATGTTATCTCTCCTCATTCTCTCATGTCCTACCCATTTCAGCACATCTTCAGCTCTCTCAGCCACATTCTTATTACCACACCTTTCTATTACACTTTTATTACCTGCTCAATCATACCACCTCACCACATATTGTTCCCAATCATTTCATTTCCAACACATCCATCCTCCTCTGCACATCCTCATCTATAGCCCATTTCTCGATAAGACTAATATACCTTCAAACATCCATTTTCACCCTCCCAGATACTGACCTCTCCTTCCAGACATTCCTCAATGCTCCAAGAACCTTTATCCCTTCACCTGCCCTATGATTCACTTCTGCTTCCATTGTTCCATTTGCTGTCATGTCCTCTCCTAGGTATCTAAAGCACTTCACTTTATCCCAATTTTCTTCATCCAAGCTCAGACCTCAACTAACCCGTCCCTCTACCCCGCTAAACCTAATAACCTTGCATTTATTCACACTTACCTCCAAATTCCTCCTTTCTCACACTCTTACAAACTCTGTCACCAACTCTACAGTTTCTCAATTCCAACCTCCTACCAGTAATGTGTGATCAGCAAACAACTACTCACTTCCCAGGTTCTTTCACTCTCTTCAAGACTCTTACCTTACCATCCCATCTGTAAACAAAAATAAACAGCCATGGTAACATCACACATCCCTATTATGGACTCACCTTCACTTGCAACTACTCACACTCCTCTCTTCCTACTCTTACACACAGCATGATAAAAACTTCTCAATACTTTTAGCAGCTCTACTCCAACACACTATATTTATTTGTCAGACCTTCCACAAGGCATCTCTGGAAACCCTATCATAAGCTTTCTCCAGATCCACAAATGCCACATACAAATCCATTGGTTTAAGTACTTCTCACACATATTCTTTTATTCTTTAAAGAAAACACCTGGTCCACACAGCCTCTACCATCTCTGAAACCACACTGTTTCTCCTCAGTCTGATGCTCTATACATGCCATCACCCTCTTAATCACAACTCTCCCATACAACTTCCCAGGTATAATACTAAACAAGCTTATAATTCTGGAGTTTGAATGCCAACCTTTTGTTCCCCTTGCCTTTATAATATGGCGCTATCCATACATTCTGCCTCCCCATTAACCCATACATACACTGAAAATGTGAACTAGTCAATCAACAACAGTCACACCCTTTATTAAGATATTTAACTGCAATACTATCAAGGCCAGCCACTTTGCCATATTTCGTTTTATGCAAGGCTTTCACCACATCTCTCTTCATCAAACCACTCTCCATGACTCCCTCACTTCACATACCTCTCAAACCCAAACACCCTACAACTGCATCTTATCATCAAACATGTGCAATAATCCTTCAAATTACTCACTCCATCTCCTATTCACCTCATCACTACCTGTCATCACTTATAAAAATATATTTGGTACCTTTCTATAATACATAGATTATTACATAGTTCCTTCGGCAATGTCTTACCCAATTCTATAACTAAAAATGAAAAAAAAGAAAGATATAGGGTGTTTTGGTTGAGGTGATGTGTGAAGTGAGAGGGTTAGGAAGAATGACTTGGTAAACATAAAAGAGGTAGTGAAAGCATTGCGAAGATGAAAACCGACAAGGTTTGGATGGTATTGCAGTGGAATTTACTTAAAAAAGGGAACGACTGTGTTGTTGACTGGTTGGTAAGGATATTTAGTGAAGTTCCTGAGGACTGGCGGAATGCATGCATAGTACCACTGTACAAAGGCAAAGGGGATAAAGGCGAGTGCTCAAATTACAGAAGTAAAAGTTTGTTGCACTCAAATTACAGAGGCATAAGCTTGTTGAGTATTCCTGGGAAATTATATGGGAAGTCATTGATTGAGAGGGTCAAGGCATGTACAGAGCATCAGATTGGGGAAGAGCAGTGTGGTTTCAGAAGTGGTAGAGAATGTGTGGATCAGGTGTTTGCTTTGAAGAATATATGTGAGAAATACTTAGAAAAACAAATGGATTTGTAAGGAGAAGGCATATGATAAAGAGTTGATAGAGATGCTCTGTGGAAGGTATTAAGAATATATGGTGTGGGAGGCAAGTTGCTAGAAGCAGTGAAAAGTTTTTATCGAGGACGTAAGACATGTGTACGAGTAGGAAGAGAGGAAAGTGATTGGTTCTCAGTGAATGTTGGTTTGCGGCAGGGGTGCATGATGTCTCCATGGTTGTTTAATTTGTTTATGGATGGGGTTGTTAGGGAGGTGAATGCAAGAGTTTTGGAGAAAGGGGCAAGCATGCAGTCTGTTGTGGATGAGAGGGTTTGGGAAGTCAATCAGTTGTTGTTCGCTGATGATACAGCGCTGGTGGCTGATTCGGGTGAAAAACTGCAGAAGCTGGTGACTGAGTTTGGTAAAGTGTGTGAAAGAAGAAAGCTGAGAGTAAAGGTGAATAAGGGCAAGGTTATTAGGTATAGTAGGGTTGAGGAACAAGTCAGTTGGGAGGTAAGTTTGAATGGTGAAAAACTGGAGGAAGTGAAGTGGTTTAGATATCTGGGAGTGGATGTGGCAGCGGATGGAACCATGGAAATGGAAGTGAGTCACGTGGTGGGAGAGGGGGCAAAAGTTCTGGGAGCGTTGAAAAATGTGTGGAAGTAGAGAACATTATCTCGGAAAGCAAAAATGGGTATGTTTGAAGGAATAGTGGTTCCAACAATGTTATATGGTTGCAAGGCATGGACTATAGATAGGGTTGTGCAGAGGATGGTGGATGTGCTGGAAATGAGATGTTTGAGGACAATATGTGGTGTGAGGTGGTTTGATCAAGTAAGTAATGAAAGGGTAAGAGAGATGTGTGGTAATAAAAAGAGTGTGGTTGAGAAAGCAGAAGAGGGTGTATTGAAATGGTTTGGTCACATGGAGAGAATGAGTGAGGAAAGATTGACCAAGAGGATATATGTGTCAGAGGTGGAGGGAAGAAGTGGGAGACCAAATTGGAGGTGGAAGGATGGAGTGAAAAAGATTTTGAGCGATCGGGGCCTGAACATGCGGGAGAGTGAAAGGTGTGCAAGGAATAAGAGTGAATTGGAATGATGTGGTATACCGGGGTTGACGTGCTGTCCATGGATTGAACCAGGACATGTGAAGCATTTGGGGTAAACCATGGAAAGATTTGTGGGGCCTGGATGTGGAAAGGGAGCTGTGGTTTCGATGCATTATACATGACAGCTAGAGACTGAGTGTGAACGAATGTGGCCTTTGTTGTCTTTTCCTAGCGCTACCTCGCACCCATGCGGGGGTAGGGGGTTGTCATTTCATGTGTGTTGGGGTGGTGAAGGATATGGATAAAGGCAGCAAGTGTGAATTATGTATATGTATATATATGTATATGTCTGTGCATGCATATATATGTATACAGTGAAATGTATAGGTATGTATGTAATGTGCGTGTGTGGATGTGTATGTGGGTGGGTTGGGCCATTCTTTCATCTGTTTCCTTACATTACCTCACTAATGCGGGAGACAGCGACAACATATAATAATAATAATAATGAATAGTATAAAAGAAAGAAAATAATAACAATAATAATAATAATAATAATATAATTTTTTTTTTTTTTTTTTTATACTTTGTCGCTGTCTCCCGCGTTTGCGAGGTAGCGCAAGGAAACAGACGAAAGAAATGGCTCAACCCCCCCCATACACATGTATATACATACGTCCACACACGCAAATATACATACCTACACAGCTTTCCATGGTTTACCCCAGACGCTTCACATGATTTGATTCAATCCACTGACAGCACGTCAACCCCGGTATACCACATCGCTCCAATTCACTCTATTCCTTGCCCTCCTTTCACTCTCCTGCATGTTCAGGCCCCGATCACACAAAATCTTTTTCACTCCATCTTTCCACCTCCAATTTGGTCTCCCTCTTCTCCTTGCTCCCTCCACCTCCGACACATATATCCTCTTGGTCAATCTTTCCTCACTCATCCTCTCCATGTGCCCAAACCACTTCAAAACACCCTCTTCTGCTCTCTCAACCACGCTCTTTTTATTTCCACACATCTCTCTTACCCTTACGTTACTCACTCGATCAAACCACCTCACACCACACATTGTCCTCAAACATCTCATTTCCAGCACATCCATCCTCCTGCGCACAACTCTATCCATAGCCCACGCCTCGCAACCATACAACATTGTTGGAACCACTATTCCTTCAAACATACCCATTTTTGCTTTCCGAGATAACGTTCTCGACTTCCACACATTCTTCAAGGCCCCCAGAATTTTCGCCCCCTCCCCCACCCTATGATCCACTTCCGCTTCCATGGTTCCATCCACTGCCAGATCCACTCCCAGATATCTAAAACACTTCACTTCCTCCAGTTTTTCTCCATTCAAACTCACCTCCCAATTGACTTGACCCTCAACCCTACTGTACCTAATAACCTTGCTCTTATTCACATTTACTCTTAACTTTCTTCTTCCACACACTTTACCAAACTCAGTCACCAGCTTCTGCAGTTTCTCACATGAATCAGCCACCAGCGCTGTATCATCAGCGAACAACAACTGACTCACTTCCCAAGCTCTCTCATCCCCAACAGACTTCATACTTGCCCCTCTTTCCAAAACTCTTGCATTTACCTCCCTAACAACCCCATCCATAAACAAATTAAACAACCATGGAGACATCACACACCCCTGCCGCAAACCTACATTCACCGAGAACCAATCACTTTCCTGTCTTCCTACACGTACACATGCCTTACATCCTCGATAAAAACTTTTCACTGCTTCTAACAACTTTCCTCCCACACCATATATTCTTAATACCTTCCACAGAGCATCTCTATCAACTCTATCATATGCCTTCTCCAGATCCATAAATGCTACATACAAATCCATTTGCTTTTCTAAGTATTTCTCACATACATTCTTCAAAGCAAATAATAATAATAATAATAATAATAATAGAAAGTTAAGAGTAAATGTGAATAAGAGCAAGGTTATTAGGTACAGTAGGGTTGAGGGTCAAGTCAACTGGGAGGTAAGTTTGAATGGAGAAAAACTGGAGGAAGTAAAGTGTTTTAGATATCTGGGAGTGGATCTGGCAGTGGATGGAACCATGGAAGCGGAAGTGGATCATAGGGTGGGGGAGGGGGCGAAAATCCTGGGAGCCTTGAAGAATGTGTGGAAGTCGAGAACATTATCTCGGAAAGCAAAAATGGGTATGTTTGAAGGAATAGTGGTTCCAACAATGTTGTATGGTTGCGAGGCGTGGGCTATGGATAGAGTTGTGCGCAGGGGGATGGATGTGCTGGAAATGAGATTTTTGAGGACAATGTGTGGTGTGAGGTGGTTTGATCGAGTAAGTAACGTAAGGGTAAGAGAGATGTGTGGAAATAAAAAGAGCGTGGTTGAGAGAGCAGAAGAGGGTGTTTTGAAATGGTTTGGGCACATGGAGAGAATGAGTGAGGAAAGATTGACCAAGAGGATATATGTGTCGGAGGTGGAGGGAACGAGAAGTGGGAGACCAAATTGGAGGTGGAAAGATGGAGTGAAAAAGATTTTGTGTGATCGGGGCCTGAACATGCAGGAGGGTGAAAGGAGGGCAACGAATAGAGTGAATTGGATCGATGTGGTATACCGGGGTTGACATGCTGTCAGTGGATTGAATCAGGGCATGTGAAGCGTCTGGGGTAAACCATGGAAAGCTGTGTAGGTATGTATATTTGCGTGTGTGGACGTATGTATATACATGTGTATGGGGGTGGGTTGGGCCATTTCTTTCGTCTGTTTCCTTGCGCTACCTCGCAAACGCGGGAGACCGACAAAGCAAAAAAAAAAAAAAAAAATATAATAATAATAATAATAATAAATATATGCATCATTACAGTTCATAATCACACCACATAACAGATGCCCTTCTGATGCAGTTACCATTTACTATCTTCCAATCATCAAAATATTCTTTCTTTCATACATAACAGAGACAGTGCCATGAACAGACAAAGAAAAGGCCTAATTCGCTCACATCCTTTCTCTAGCTGTCGTGGGTAATGCATCAAAACTCCTGCCTCCTAGGTCCCACAGAACTTTCCATCGTTTTTCCAGACTTTCATATGCTCTAGTTCACTCCATCTGTTAACAGGACATCAAACCCTGTATAGTACATCAAAATGCTCCGATGCACTCTATACCATGCATACCTTTCACATTTGCTGCACATTCAGGCCCCAAGCACTCAAAATCTTAATTACTCTATCATTCCACCTCCAATTCAGTTCCCCTTCTTGCCTCCTCCAGTTCTGACACATACATTCTCTTTATTTTGCCAACCTCTCCTCACCCATTCTCCCCATATATCCAAACCTTTTTAGCACTCTCAACCATACTCTTCTTCTTATCACACTTCTCTCTTACCCTATCGTTTCTTACTTGATCAACCCTCCTCGCACCACAAATTGTCCTCAGACATAATTACAGATTATGAACATTGTTCAATCTGTGTGCTCAGCCTTTATCATCCTCTCCTTGTCAAAATAGTTTTAATTCATTTTATATTAATTTTTACATTTTCCTTCAGAAGCATCTTAACAAACTCATGGTCCTAAAAATATTGTTATACTAACGAAAACAATGGGGGACAAAAAGAAAAATTTATGTCTTCCAAGCTGCCAGTGTTGAAGGCCTGAGCTCGGACGGCATCTTACTAGGATCTCACCATCCACATGAAAGTCTCATTTCTTAGTGTGCATGATCAAATCATATCAGTAAAGTTGAAGAAAGAGTGAGTGATGATAGACAAAGCAGAGATTTCAAAGATGAATCGAAAAAGTAATTACGGAAAAGTGACACATGAGCAAAAAATGCAGTACTTGTAGTCATCAGCAAAACTACTTGTGGCTTTGAATAGAGGCTTCACTGGTTCACTGACTAACTAAACAAAAGTGTAGTATATACCACCCTATTCTGTCATATTAACTTCAAAATGAAAATTTTTAATATTCATAATGCACTCAAGCACGTTCATGTGAAAATGATCGCTGTGACATCTTGTGGTAAAAAAAGAAACAACACAATCCACCCTTTTGTTTCTCCTTACAACAACCTTACACTAATAATGTTTGATATGTGCCAAAATTAACAATTTTAAAAGGATTTTTAAACAATATTATATGCACTAAAACATGACTACTTACTGCCATGAAATCTTTGTCATTTTCAGAATAGCGTTCTTTTGCCTTACTTACCGCCATGAAATCTTTGTCATTTTCAGAATAGCGTTCTTTTGCCTCCTCCTCAAGCTGAGCTAAGTATTCTGAATCTAATTCAATCATATCAGAAGCAACAGTCTCTTGCAATTCACTTGCCATGATCTTAGTACTTCTGGTGCTTTGGTAGGCCTATAAGAAGTGAATCTGAAACTGAAAAATGAAGATTCAAATACATATACAGACTTAAAACACTGTGGTGTACTGTAAATAAGATGCATATAAATAAAGGAGTATATGAGAAAGAATTAAGGTAACACTAACCACTTTATATGTCCAGGTTCAACACCACTGACAGCACATATCCCCCACATATCACACTAATCCAATTCACTCTAATCCATACACACTTCTAACACTCTTGATTGTTCAGCCTCCTTTACTCTATACTTCCCTTATGTTCTTGTTTTTTGTTCCCTATTTCTCCCTCAACTTCTGATACATAAATCTTATTTACTCCTTTACTCATCCTTTCTGTGGATTACTAAAGAGCCTGTGAGATTCAATATACTTAAGAAAATGAAAGACTTCAAGGATTTTCAAGAAGGTAAAAAATCAGAGATTAAGAGAGATTGCCCCTACAATTACAAGTCAGCTTTTTTGGGGATGAACTGTGCCAGTGTAAGTTTCTAGTACTTGATTACTTACTTCCTATCCAAGAAGTCCCTTCTGTCATTACAAGGCTCCCATAAAACCAAGAAAGCTGGCCCCATCCACCAAGCAGGACCACTGGCCATAAAATACAATAATGTGTGTGCATCTATGTACAGAGACTCTAGGGCAACGAGTAGTAAGTTTTCGTGTCTTTGTTGTGGTCTATGCATCAAAGGCATAAAGGGTCTTCGGGTATGTTGAAATGGTAAACATGCGATTGTCCAAGACAATCGCATGTTTACCAAATGGCATCCTAGCTTAGTCTCTTCGATGTATATCAACTGACTTTTATATTTCTCTCTTGTGTCTCCCCTGATGATGTGATTATTACATGAAAGTGCACTTGGGAACTTATCGTGTTTCATTTTCCCGTGGACTCATGGGAATATTTTGATCATGCGCAAAATTGTGATCCTTTCCAATATATACACATGTACATATTCATATTTGCTTGCCTTCATCCATTCTTGGTGCAACCCCGCCACACAGGAAACAGCATCACTACCCCCTGCTTCAGCGAGGTAGTGTCAGGAAAACAGACAAAAAAAAGGCCACTTTCGTTCACACTCAGTCTCTAGCTGTCATGTGCAATGCACTGAAACCACAGCTCCCTATCCACATTCAGGCCCTACGGACCTTTCCATGGTTTATCCCAGATGTTTCACATACCGTGGTTCAGTCCACTGACAGCACGTCGACCCTGGTATACCACATCATTCCTATTCACTCTATTCCTTGCACGCCTCTCACCCTCCTGTATGTTCAGGCCTCGATCACTCAAAATCTTTTTCACTCCATCCATCCACCTCCAATTTGGTCTCCTGCTTCTTGTTCCCCCCACCTCTGACACATATATCCTCTTTGCCAATCTTTCCTTACTCATTCTCTCCATATGTCCAGACCATTTCAACACACCCTCTTCTGCTCTCTCAACCACTCTTTTTATTTCCACACATCTTTCTTACCCTTACACTACTTACTCGATCAAACCGCCTCACACCACATACTGTCCTCAAATGTGTTATTTCCAACACATCCACCCTCCTCCGTACAATCCCATCTATAGCCCATGCCTTCAAACATACCCATTTCTGATCTCTGTAATAACGTTCTCTCCTTCCATGCATTCTTCATTGCTCCCAGAACCTTCACCCCCTCCCCCACCCTGTGACTTGCTTCCGCTTCCATGGTTCCATTTGCTGCCAAGTCCACTCCCAGATATCTAAAACACTTCACTTCATCTAATTTTTCTCCCTTCAAACTTACAACCCTGCTGAACCTAATAACCTTGCTTTTATTCACATTTCCTCTCAACTTCCTCCTTTCTCACACTCTTCCAAACTCAGTCATCAACTTCTGCAGTTTCTTACTTAAATCAGCCACTTGTACTGTATCATCAGCAAACAACTGACTCACTTCTCAGGCCCTCTCATCCCCAACAGACTGCATACTCGCCCCTCTCTCGAAGACTTGCATTTACCTCCCACACCATCCCATGAGTAACAAGTAAATAACCATTGTCACATCACCCACCCTTGCAGCATTCCGACCTTCACTGGGAACCATTCAATCTCCTCTCTTCCTATTCATACACATGCCTTATGCCCTTGATAAAAACTTCTCACTGCTTCTAACAGCTTACCTCCCACACCATATATTCTAAGACCTTCCACATAAGATCTCTATCAACCCTATCATATGCCTTCTTTTCATCCATAAATGTCACATACAAATCCATCTGTTTTTCAAAGTATTTCTCACACACATTCTTCAAAGCAAACACCTAATCCACACATCCTCTACCACACTGCTTCTCCATAATCTGATGCTATGTATATGCCTTCCCCCTCTCAATCAATACCCTCCCATACAACTTATCAGGTATACTCAACAAACTTATACCTCTTTAGTATGAACACTCACCTTTATCCCTTTGCCTTCATACAATGGCACTATACAAGTCTTCTGCTAATCCTTAGGCACTTCACCATGATCCATACATACAATGAATATCCTCACAACCAATCAACAATACAATCACCCCATTCTTCATAACTTCAACTGCAATACCAGTCACCTTCCTACATTTCATCTTCTACAAGGCTTTCATGAAGATGAGTTTCTTGAAGAAAACTTCAACAAACTCATCTCCATGACTATCTCACTACACATACCACCTCGAAAAAAACATGCTACATCTGACACTCTATCATCACACATTTAACAATCCTTCAAAATACTCGTTCCATCTCCTCCTCACTTCACTACCTGTTATCACTTCCCCTTTTGTCTCCTTCACCAATGCTCCCATTTGTTCACTTGTCTTTTGCACATTATTTACCTCCTTTCAAAATATCTTTTTATTCTCACTAAAGATTAACAATATCTTGCCCCAACTCTCATTTGGCTTTTTCAACCCCTGCACTGCTCTGACCTGCTGCTTTCTCTTATACATCTCCCAATCATTTCACTCTTTCCCAGTAAGTACCACCCAAACTCCTCTCTTTTTCTCTTTCAATAGCAACTTTACTCCTTCATCCCACCATCCATTACCATTTCTAATCTGTACACCTGGTTTGATCGAGTAAGTAATGATAAGGGTAAGAGAGATGTGTGGTAATAAAAAAGAGTGTGGTTGAGAGAGCAGAAGAGGGTGTTTTGAAATGGTTTGGTCACATGGACAGAATGAGTGAAGAAAGATTGACAAAGAGGATATATGTGTCAGAGGTGGAGGGAACGAGGAGAAGTGGGAGACCAAACTGGAGGTGGAAAGATGGAGTGAAAGAGATTTTGAGTGATCGGGGCCTCAACATATAGGAGGGTGAAAGGCGTGCAAGAAATAGAGTGAACTGGAACGATGTGGTATACCAGGGTCAACGTGCTGTCAATGGATTGAACCAGGGCATGTGAAGCGTCTGGGGTAAACCATGGAAAGTCCTGTGGGGCCTGGATGTGGAAAGGGAGCTGTGGTTTCGGTGCATTATTACACGACAGCTAGAGACTGAGTGTGAACGAATGGGGCCTTTGTTGTCTTTACCTAGCGCTACCTCGCACACATGAGGGGGTAGGTGGTTGTTATTTCATGTGTGGCAATGGGAATGAATAAAGGCAGACAGTATGAATTATGTACATGTGTATATATGTATATGTCTGTGTGTGGATACATATGTATACATTGAGATGTATAGGTATGTATATTTGCATGTGTGGATGTGTAGGTATATACATGTGTATGTGGGTGGGTTGGGCCATTCTTTCATCTGTTTCCTTGCGCTACGTCGCTAACGCGGGAGACATGTATATACCTACGTCCACACACGCAAATATACATACCTACACAGCTTTCCATGGTTTACCCCAGACGCTTCACATGCCTTGATTCAATCCACTGACAGCACGTCAACCCCGGTATACCACATCGATCCAATTCACTCTATTCCTTGCACTCCTTTCACTCTCCTGCATGTTCAGGCCCCGATCACACAAAATCTTTTTCACTCCATCTTTCCACCTCCAATTTGGTCTCCCTCTTCTCCTCGTTCCCTCCACCTCCGACACATATATCCTCTTGGTCAATCTTTCCTCACTCATTCTCTCCATGTGACCAAACCATTTCAAAACACCCTCTTCTGCTCTCTCAACCACGCTCTTTTTATTTCCACACATCTCTCTTACCCTTACGTTACTTACTCGATCAAACCACCTCACACCACACATTGTCCTCAAACATCTCATTTCCAGCACATCCATCCTCCTGCGCACAACTCTATCCATAGTCCACGCCTCGCAACCATACAACATTGTTGGAACCACTATTCCTTCAAACATACCCATTTTTGCTTTCCGAGATAATGTTCTCGACTTCCACACATTCTTCAAGGCTCCCAGAATTTTCGCCCCCTCCCCCACCCTATGATCCACTTCCGCTTCCATGTTTCCATCCGCTGCCAGATCCACTCCTATATCTAAAACACTTCACTTCCTCCAGTTTTTCTCCATTCAAACTCACCTCCCAGTTGACTTGACCCTCAACCCTACTGTACCTAATAACCTTGCTCTTATTCACATTTACTCTTAACTTTCTTCTTTCACACACTTTACCAAACTCAGTCACCAGCTTCTGCAGTTTCTCACATGAATCAGCCACCAGCGCTGTATCATCAGCGAACAACAACTGACTCACTTCCCAAGCTCTCTCATCCCCAACAGACTTCATCCTTGCCCCTCTTTCCAAAACTCTTGCATTCACCTCCCTAACAACCCCATCCATAAACAAATTAAACAACCATGGAGACATCACACACCCCTGCCGCAAACCTACATTCACTGAGAACCAATCACTTTCCTCTCTTCCTACACGTACACATGCCTTACATCCTCGATAAAAACTTTTCACTGCTTCTAACAACTTTCCTCCCACACCATATATTCTTAATACCTTCCACAGAGCATCTCTATCAACTCTATCATATGCCTTCTCCAGATCCATAAATGCTACATACAAATCCATTTGCTTTTCTAAGTATTTCTCACATACATTCTTCAAAGCAAACACCTGATCCACACATCCTCTACCACTTCTGAAACCACACTGCTCTTCCCCAATCTGATGCTCTGTACATGCCTTCACCCTCTCAATCAATACCCTCCCATACAATTTGCCAGGAATACTCAACAAACTTATACCTCTGTAATCTGAGCACTCACTCTTATATATATATATTTTGTCTGTGTATGTATATGTATGTATACATTGAAATGTATAGGTATGTATATGTGCGTGTGTGGGCGTGTATGAATATACACGTGGGTGGGTTGGGCCATTCTTTTGTCTGTTTCCTTGCGCTACCTCGCTAACGCAGGAGACAGCGACAAAGCATATAATAATAATAATAAAAAAAAAAACAAATATCAAATCCAAAGTGGACACATTAGATGAGCTCAGGTGGTGAAGTGAGTCAATTTTACCAAATATTTTTCACTGTATAATACAAATAAAAGGGCCAGATATACAAACATCATTTTCTTGTTTGAAAAGTAGTGTGACACTTCCTAAAACTCAAGAAAGCACATTCTACTCTATAAAGAAGAAAAATTATGCCTCATCTTCATATGGGATGCGAATACCTTTCAATAATGTCTGGAATTACAGACTTTTACAGAATTACAAACAGATCAGAACTTTCTCAATTATGGTAAACACATGAAGCTGTGCAGTTCCCTGAATAAGAGGAAGACTCTGATAAAATGAAGCCCTTTGGATGATGTATATGGGAGATGGATGCTGAAAATGAATGTGAATAAAAGTAAGATGCTAGAATTTGTAAGGATGGCCAATCAGAATGTAGGACAAATCTGCATGGTGGAAAGTGTATAATAGTATGATTAACAGGGTAGGTGGGAGAAGAAGACCAACTGTAACATGGGAAAATAGGGTGGAGGAATCCTGGAGGGAGAGAAGTAAAGGAAGAATGCATGGAATGGTGTAAGCAAAGGAGGCATGTAAGTACAGGGACAGGAGGAGACTCTTTTGCACACAAGCCTGAAATACTGGCAATACACTGAAAGTTCTGACTGTGTGTGTGTGTGTGTGTGTGTGTGTGATCATAATGAAGTACAATGAAGTTCTCAATAGATGTGATAATCACAACAACGTATAAGAAATCCAAGTTTATAAAGGTTCAGAAAAAGAAATAGAAGCAGCTGAGATGGATGACCTATGTAGGATAAGTGGAATTAAGAGGGTAAACAGAATAAAGGATGAAGGTGTGAGAAGGCTATGTAATGGGAAGTAGTTATCAGAAAGGCACAGATATGAAGAAAGTCTTTTAGAGGAATATGATCATGTAGAATTTTTGGCCAATGAGAAGTTTGTTAAAAAGATATACAGCTGTACTAAAGAAAGTAAGAAGAGGACAGATAAATCAAAGAAAAGATGGATGGGTGGAGAGAGAGAGGTATGCCAAGAGAAGATGCTAGAGAAATGAATGGATATGACAGAAGTATATTGTGCAGGAAGGTGGTATGAATGGAGATACTAGTCTTGACGTGTCATCTGCAACTGTAACATGGAAAGTATGCACTTGAGAAATGACTGGATATGACAGAAGTATTTTGTGTTGGAAGGCAGTGTGAAGAACTGATGAATGTGGGAAAAGGGCAGGCAGTAGGAAGGTAAAGAGGGCAATAATGATGCTGACGGTAAGAAAGGCACCTGGAGTGGATGGGATTACAGCTGAAATGCTGAAATATGGAGAAGGAAGTGTGATAGTGTGGATGCATCTTATATGTAAATTAGCATGGAAACAGAAGGTTGTGCCTCGGGACTGGGTGAAAGCTATTATCGTTCCTTTATTCAAAGGGAAAGGTGCTAAGGATGTATGTAACAATTATAGGGGAATAGGTAAGTCTGTTAAGTATATCAGGAAATGTGTATGCAAGAATATTAATTGACAGAGTGATGGGAGTGACTGAATGCAGAATAGGGGAAGAGCAAGGGGGATTTAGGACAGGGGGATGTGTGGATCAGATTTCTGTAGGAAAGATGACTGTGGAAAGGTATTCAGTGAAAGGTAAGAAGTTGTATACAGTCTTCATGGATCCGGAGAAAGCACATGGCAGAGTCGAGTGGAATGCTTTCTGGGATGTGTTAAGGATATATGGTAATGGGGGACCACTGCTGGATGGTGTGAAATCCTACTGAAGAGGGGCAAATGCATGAGTAAGAGGGGATGGAGAGCTGAGTGAAAGTTATGGGATACACATAGATGTGAGGCAGGGCTGTGCAATGTCACCTTGGCTTTTTAATATCCCTGGGGAATAAGGGATAGAAGAATACTTCCCACGCATTCCCCACGTTTCATAGAAGGCGACTAAAGGGGACGGGAACGGGGGCTAGGAACCCTCCCCTCCTTGTATTCTAACTTTCTAAAAGGGGAAACAGAAGGAGTCATGCAGGAAGTGCTCATCCTCCTCGAAGGCTCAGATTGGGGTGTCTAAATGTGTGTAGATGTAACCAAGATGAGAAAAAAGGAGAGATAGGTAGTATGTTTGAGGAAAGGGCCCTGAATGCTTTGGCTCTGAGTGAAAGGAAGCTCAAGGGTAAAGGGGAAGAGTGATTCGGGAATGTCTTGGGAGTAAAGTCAGGGGTTGGTGAGAGGATATGAGCACAGGAAGGAGTTGCACTACTCCTGAAGCAGTTGTGGGAGTATGTGATAGAGTGTGAGAAAGTAAACTCTAGATTGATATGGGTAAAACTGAAAGTGGGTGGAGATGGGTGATTATTAGTGCCTATGCACCTGGTCATGATAAGAAAGATTATGAGGCAAGTGTATTGGGAGCAGCTGAGTGAGTGTGTTAGCAGCTTTGATGCAAAAGACCAGGTTATTGTGATGGGTGATTTGAATGCAAAGGTGAGTAAAGTGGCAGATGAGGAAATAATTGGTGTACACAGGGTGTTCAGTGTTGTAAATGGAAATGGTGAAGAGTATGTAGATTTGTGAGCTGAAAAAAGACTGGTGATTGGGAATACTTAGTTTAAAGAAAGATATACATAAGAATACGTATGTAAGTAGGCAAGATGGTCAGAGAGCATTATTGGATTATGTGTTAATTGATAGGTGCGGGAAAGACAGACTTTTGAATGTTAATGTGCTGAGAGGGGCAACTGAGGGAATGTACAGGTGAAGGTGAAGATATGTAGAGGTTTTCAGAAAAGAAGAAAGAATGTTGGGGTGAAGAGAGTGGTGACAGTAAGTGAGCTTGGATAGGAGACTTTTGTGAGGAAGTACCAGGAGAGACTGAGTGCAGAATGGAAAAAGGTGAGAGCAAAGGATGTAAGGGGAGTGGGGGGAGGAATGGGATGTATTTAGGGATGCAGTGATGGCTTGTGCAATGATGCCCATGGCATGAGAAAGGTGGGAGGTGGGCAGATTAGAAAGGTTAGTGAGTGGTGGAATGAAGAAGTAAGATTGTTAGTGAAGAGAAGAGAGAGGCATTTGGACAATTTTTGCAGGGAAATAGTGCAAATGACTGAGAGATGTATAAAAGATAGTTCAAATGACTGGGAGATGTATAAAAGAAAGAGGTAAGAGGTCAAGAGAAAGGTGCAAGAGGTGAAAAAGAGGGCAAATGAGAGTTGGGGTGAGAGAGTATCATTAAATTTTAGGGAAAATAAAAAGATGTTGTTGTTGTTCGCTGATGATACAGCGCTGGTGGCTGATTCATGTGAGAAACTGCAGAAGCTGGTGACTGAGTTTGGTAAAGTGTGTGGAAGAAGAAAGTTAAGAGTAAATGTGAATAAGAGCAAGGTTATTAGGTACAGTAGGGTTGAGGGTCAAGTCAATTGGGAGGTGAGTTTGAATGGAGAAAAACTGGAGGAAGTGAAGTGTTTTAGATATCTGGGAGTGGATCTGGCAGCGAATGGAACCATGGAAGCGGAAGTGGATCATAGGGTGGGGGAGGGGGCGAAAATTTTGGGAGCCTTGAAAAATGTGTGGAAGTCGAGAACATTATCTCGGAAAGCAAAAATGGGTATGTTTGAAGGAATAGTGGTTCCAACAATGTTGTATGGTTGCGAGGCGTGGGCTATGGATAGAGTTGTGCGCAGGAGGATGGATGTGCTGGAAATGAGATGTTTGAGGACAATGTGTGGTGTGAGGTGGTTTGATCGAGTAAGTAACGTAAGGGTAAGAGAGATGTGTGGAAATAAAAAGAGCGTGGTTGAGAGAGCAGAAGAGGGTGTTTTGAAATGGTTTGGGCACATGGAGAGAATGAGTGAGGAAAGATTGACCAAGAGGATATATGTGTCGGAGGTGGAGGGAACGAGGAGAAGAGGGAGACCAAATTGGAGGTGGAAAGATGGAGTGAAAAAGATTTTGTGTGATCGGGGCCTGAACATGCAGGAGGGTGAAAGGAGGGCAAGGAATAGAGTGAATTGGAGCGATGTGGTATACAGGGGTTGACGTGCTGTCAGTGGATTGAATCAAGGCATGTGAAGCGTCTGGGGTAAACCATGGAAAGCTGTGTAGGTATGTATATTTGCGTGTGTGGACGTGTGTATGTACATGTGTATGGGGGGGGTTGGGCCATTTCTTTCGTCTGTTTCCTTGCGCTACCTCGCAAACGCGGGAGACAGCGACAAAGTATAAAAAAAAAAAAAAAAAAAAAAAAAAAAGATGTTTTAGAAGGAGGTAATTAAAGTGCGTAAGACAAAAGAAAAAATGGGAACATCAATGAAGGGGGCAAATGGGGAGGTAATAACAAGTAGTAGTGAAGTGAGAGGGAGATGGAGTGAGTATTTTGAAGGTTTGTTGAATGTGGGTGATGACAGAGTGGCAGATATACGGTGTTTTGGTCGAGGTGGTGAGAGTGAGAGGGTTAGGGAGAATGATTTGGTAAACAGAGAAGAGGGAGTGAAAGCTTTGCAGAAGAAGAAAGCCGGCAAGGTGGTGGGTTTGGATGGTATTGCTGTGGAATTTATTAAACAAGAGGGTGACTGTGTTGTTGACTGGTTGGTGAGGGTATTCAATATATGTATGTTTCAAGGTGAAGTGCCTGAGGACTGGCAGAATGCATGCATAGTGCCACTGTACAAAGCCAAAGGGGATAAAGGTGAGTGTTCAAGTTATAGGGGTATAAGTTTGTTGAGTATTCCTGGGAAATTATATGGGAAGGTATTGACTGAGAGGGTCAAGGCATGTTCAGAGTACCACATTGGGGAGCAGTGTGGTTTCAGAAATGGAAGAGGATGTGTGGATTAGGTGTTTGCTTTGAAGAATGTAAGTGAGAAATACTTAGAAAAGCAGATGGATCTGTATGTAGAATTTATGGATCTGGAGAAGGCATATGATAAGAGTTGATAGAGATGCTCTGTGGAAGGTATTAAGAGTATATGGTGTGGGAGGTAAGTTGCAAGAAGCAGTGAAAAGTTTTTATCAAGGATGTAAGGCATGTGTACGAGTAGGAAGAGAGGAAAGTGATTGGTTCCCAGTGAATGTCTGTTTGCAGCAGGGGTGCATGATATCTCCATGGTTGTTTAATTTGTTTCTGGATGGGGTTGTTAGGGAGGTGAATGCAAGAGTTTTGGAGAGAGGGGCAAGTATGCAGTCTGTTGTGGATGAGAGGGTTTGGGAAGTGAGTCAGTTGTTGATTGCTGATGATACCGCGCTGGTGGCTGATTCGAGTAAGAAACTGCCGAAGTTGGTGACTGAGTCTGGTAAAGTGTGTGAAAGAAAAAAGCTGAGAGTAAATGTGAAGAACAGTAAGGTTATTAGGTTTAGCAGGGTTGAGGGACAAGTAAATTGGGAGGTAAGTTTGATTGGAGAAAAACTGGAGGAAGTAAAGCGTTTTAGCTCTGATAGTGGATCTGGCAGCAGATGGAAACATGGAAGCGGAAGTGAGTCACAGGGTGGGAGAGGGGGCAAAAGTTCTGGGAGTGTTAAAAAATGTGTGGAAGGTGAGAACATTATCTTGGAGAGCAAAAATGGGTATGTTTGAAAGATTAGTGGTTCCAACAAAGTTATATGGATGTGAGGCATGGGCAATAGATAGGGTTGTGCAGAGGAGGATGGATGTGTTGGAAATGAGATGTTTGAGGACAATATGTGGTGTGAGGTGGTTTGATCAAGTAATGTGTGGTAATAAAAAGAGTGTGGTTGAGAGGGCACAAGAGGGTGTATTGAAATGGTTTGGTCACATGGAGAGAATGAGTGAGGAAAGATTGACAAATAGGATATATGTGTCAGAGGTGGAGGGAACGAGAAGTGGGAGACCAAATTGGAGGTGGAAGGATGGAGTGAAAAAGATTTTGAGCGATCAGGGCTTGAACATACAGGTGGGTGAAAGGCATGCAAGGAATAGAGTGAATTGGAACGATGTGGTATATCATGGTCGACGTACTGTCAATGGATTGAACCAGGGCATATGAAGCATCTCGGGTAAACCATGGAAAGTTTTGTAGGGAGCTGTGGTTTCGGTGCATTTACACATGACAGCTAGAGACTGAGTGTGAACGAATGTGGCCTTTGTTGTCGTTTCCTGGTGCTACCTCACGCGCAGGTGGGGGGAGGGGGGATGTCATTTCATGTGTGCCGGGGTGGCAGCAGGAATGGATGAAGGCAGTATGTATGAATATGTACATGTGTATATATGTATATGTCTGTGTATGTATATGTATGTATACACTGAAATGTATAGGTATGTATATATGTGTGTGTGTGTGTGTGCATTTATTTATATACATACATATGTGGGTGGGTTTGGCCATTCTTTTGTCTGTTTCCTTGTGCTACCTCACTAACGCGGGAGACAGTGTAAAAGTATAATAATAAATATTTATATATGGATGGAGTGATAAGAGATAAAAGCAAAACTAGGGAAAAGGGGTGCAAAGATGGTGTGTGGCAGGGAGATATGGTGCAAGTGGTAAGCCTGTTTACAGATAATAATGAGTTGTTTGCTGAGAGTGAAGATGAGTTGCATAAGGCTGTGTGTTTTATGTGTGTAAGCATAGGCGATTGAAGATAAATACATGTAACTGTAAAGTAATGGAGTTTGAAAGGAAACAGAGTGCAAGTACAGATTTTGTAAAACCATACAGAATTAAAGAAGAAAGTGTACTAAATTGTGGTTTGGAAAAGGGGGATAAAAGACTGGAAGAAGTAAGAGAATTTAAGTATCTAAGAGCTGTCTAGGGAAATTGTGGTGATACAGAAGGAGAGATAAGGGAGAGAGCAGTACAGAGTAAAAGAGTCACTAGATCCCTTGATAGAATAATGAAGGGTAAAGGTGTAAGTATGGAAGTGAAGAGATGATTAAGGTTCAGCACAGTCCTCCAACCCTGACCTATTCTGCCAAAACATGGACATGGAATGAGTCACAGGTCAAGAATTCAGGCTATGGAAATGAGCTTTTTGAGAAGAGCATAAGATGTGACTAGAAAGAATGAAGAAAGAAATAAAAGAGTGTATAAGAGATGTGGTATGGCAGAAAATACAGAGTGAATCATGAAGTGGTAGAATGGGTGAAACATAATACTATGAGGTGGTTTGGGCATGTGGGAAGAATGCAAGACTGGAAGTTTACAGGGAGTGTATGACTGTACAATTTAAGGGGTTGGTGTGACTGGAAAACCACCTGTGACATGGGCAAATAGGGTAGAAGAATATTGGAGGGAGACAAATAGTGGAAAAATGCATGGGACGGTGTATGAAAGAGAAGCTGTAGCCACCCCTTGATAAGAGATCCCGGAGGGAATGGGTGTCAGAAATATAGATAGATAGATGATTATGTCCCTTGCCTATGTGACACCAGAACAGGAATGATTGATTAATACACTAGAAGAAGAGATCAAGCAACAAGAGATACGTGCCCTCATTCTTACAACAGTAACCTCTGTTATCTAGCTTTACTGAAACAGTAACATTGTCAGAGAAAAGGTAACAGTCTCACTCCCTCTCTCAAAAAAAAATAAGTTTTCACAAGATTGTCTAATCTGCTCTATCAAAGTATCACAGACAGTGTTTTAAACAGGCAGTGGAAACTGAAGAAGAGGGTTTGGAAAAGAAGCCTTTTGAACAATGTGATATGATGAACTAAAGATGATGGTATACCACTTAGAAATTTGCTATAAAATTCAGTAACTCTAGTGCTTACACCATTGAAATAGTGTACATTATATTATAATTCTTAAATGATTCATTGTCAATTGTGTTATATCTATTACTTACATGTTTCAGTAATCAATCTTTCAAGGATAAGACCATAAAAGCCTTCTGATGAAGCTTTGAAATGGGTGACACTGGCTTTTTCAACTGGTTCAAAGATCCTGTGAACAAATTAGAAATAAAAAGCAAACCTGATAAAAATCAAATGTAAAGGTTTGGTACTATCTCACTCTTCATAATATAGCTCAGAGTAATGTCCAAGTCTGAATACACTCTATATAAAATATTATGACTTATGAAGCAATAAAAATTATTTCTCTTCATACATCTATACCAAATATATTATTCTACATATCAAAATCAGGTAAAAACATATACCAGTGGTGGACAACCTCTGATAATCTGGAGATTCCTTTCATATGTTCCAAAAAGATGATTCCTCTACTCGTCAGGGTTCTCCCAAAAAGCTGGTATCCAGCAAAATCAACTACAGTACATATAAGATACTGTTCTTACCATTTCAAGTATCAAATCTTAGAAAATGGATATATTTAGGTTGAACCTGCATCATGCTTTAGATTACAACACCCACACACACATACTCACAGAGTGAATGACTTTCTATAGGGGAGAAATTTTGTGGTGGTGTTGGTGATGGTTGCAAAGAGGATGACAGAGGTAATGACAGAAATGGTGGAAAAGTTGGTGGTAATGCTGTTAGCAGATAGGAGAGCAGAGGAGGTGGCACAGATGGTTGCAGAGGAAGTCATAGCTGGTGGCTGTAAAGGCTGTGGTAGTTGTGGTAATGGACAGAAATGGTGGTAGGGGGGGATGGAAGGGGTAGTGAGAGAAACGATGGCAACAGTGGTGTCAGGAGTGTTAGCAGTGGTGGTAACAGGGACTATACAGGTAGTGGGAAAGACAATGAGGTAATGGCATAAACAGGAGCAAAGGTATCTGTCAAGGTGGTTGTAAGGGTGGTGACAAAGGGAATGGCAAAAGTGGTTGAACTGGTGGTGGCAAAGGTGATGGCAGAGATGGTGGTAGTAGTGGTTGCAAACTAGTTAACAGGTGGTGAATGCATGAGTAGAAGAAGAAATGGTGGAATAGTGGTTGCAGAAGTTATGGATGCAATGAAGAATGCTGAGGTGGTGGCAGAAATAATACCATAGACAACTGTGGAAGTGATCTCAACAACATTACTGATGTGCAAAGCTTAATGAAATCCATCCAGTAGAGGTGAAGTTTTTGTGCAGCAGTAACTAATATTCTAAACTTTAAAATCAAATGGGTGCTGCCTTGTCCCAAGGGAAACATAAAAGCAAAGTCAAAATAAAATCCAACTGACCACTGGTTACTGTGCTGAAGCAAAATTATCTACAAGACTAATTGTGACTTTGATCTCTGACCTTTTCACCTCAAAACTGATGAGATACCTTTGTCTCAAGGGAAACAATTATGCTAGGTGTTGACTGAAATCCAACCAACTGAATTACTTCGAGACAAATCATCTTAAAAATCAACTCAAAAGTACAGCATTGACCTCTGATGTTTTAAACTCATATCGATAACACTTTATTTTCTACTAAATCACTACAGTGTGATATGTAAGTCAGGGTGACCCACTTTTGATGGGATACTGCAGTACTCATCACTATGTAACAACATAAGAAGTTACATAAACGTATCTAACAGTAGCTGAGAAATGGAATCAGAGTTAAAACTTGCTTAGTCATTGAGGTGTGAAATCTACATCAGGGTGACCTATTTTGGTAAGATGCTGAAGCACTCGTTGCTATACATCTACAAGTCCACTTGCATTACTGTACATCAAATACAAGCTGATACAGACTTTGACCAAAGATACAACTATGGTGCAGACGATCTCAGACCTAAAATTTAACTAGTCACTGAGGCATGAAATGAAGTCAAGGCAACCTACTCTGGGTACCAATATTATACTGAAGTCCTCATCAACATTTATCTGCATATGAAGTTCCATTACTATGGATCAAAGTGTGGCTAAGAAGGGCTTGGGCCAATAGGTTAACCAAGTTGTAGATGCACAAGTAGATACTGGGAATAGTAGAAGAATTCTTCTCTAAAAACAAGACCCTGAAGAGAATGATACTATACAACATACATGTGAATTTTTTTAAGTACTCTTAAGAAAGCTAATCTTAAGACACTATTCATATCAAATATAATCTATCAAGATGCAACACTAATTTAATATTTTCAGGAATGACCTTCAGCAGTTTCAGCTTTCCGTGTACTTAACATGCGATGGCCTTTATCTGGCAAACTTCGTCTGAAAATTAACTTTTCAAATCCAACCAACTTCATCAACTGCTTAAGCACACTCAGTTTATATGCAGCTTAAATTCAGTTCGATTTGTTCATTCATCAAGAAAAATTTTGGTAATATTTGATTCTGCTAAAAAAACAAATAAAAAAAAGAAATCATCAAAGGACCAAAGATGTGGTGCAAAAAAATAAATTGCTTAGATTTGGGTGAGTAATTTATGATCAGATGGTGACACCACCCAAACAGTGCCCCAAGTTCCATACAATACCTGGAACATCAGCATAACAGGCAAAATGACACTGGTGTGTATGGGTGACGGAACCAAATTACTGCAAATGCCCATAATTTATCTTATCTCAAAGTACAGATGAGATTATTTTACATTTCCGCAATGGCATGTAAGCAAGTACTCTTGCTGGATAGAAAAAAATCATTGTGGCAAATATCAAGATTTGCTAACTGCTGCAAAAAGTTAATTAGATGACTGTCAAGAATATTTGTATTACTCAAGTATCCCTACCATACCAATGATTTCTGTATTTGTGAAGGCACACGGTGGAATATTAAAAAAAATTACAATATAACTAGAAAAAAGTCACCCATGTGCATATGAATTTTACTTCTAAAAGCCAGCATGGCACAGGCAAATACCTACCCTAATCACAGCAATCTCAGATGTTTTTGACCACTGATATAATAATGGCAATAAGCATTTCAAATGTGTAAAATCATTGCTGGATGATAGTTTCTATTACAGCAATAGCAAAATATAAATGGATACTGCCAAAATTCAAAAGAAATGGTTGGGAAGGAGCAGATACTGTATTACTGTGAGAGAATAATTGGGTTAAAAAGTGGGTGGTGTCCGTTTGGTAACTGTTTCTTTCCTAACAATGCAAAAGCTTTAGAACTCTTTACCCTCTCAATCTTTCCCAATGACTATGGCCTGGAACATTTTTATTAAAAGACAGATTTTTCTCTTCCTCCAATATTGTATATACTTTCCCTTTTCTCTTCTTTTCCCTTTTCATTAACTTCTCTATACTTCAATGAAGGCCTAACCTTGAAGTGGACTTCTATCCGTGACTGGAGCCTCCAACACAAGAAAGAAAAAAAGTAACTCCAGTTTCTTCTCCATTCAAACTTACTCTCACATCCCCCTGTCTTGCCCCCTTGTTGCTGCATCCCAATACATTACTCTGTTTAAAGTAATACAATATAATACCAAACTGTACCAATCACTGTTCTTAAAATTCTTCATATACTTAAGGAACTTGAAATAGTACAGTGACACAGTAACAGTTCTTACCAGCCTAAGTGAGCTTTACAGCGAGGACAAATGCAGACTCTCCACAGGTATCCCGGAAACCAAGTGTGTTCACTGTACCACTGTAAGAAAAGTTAAAGAATTCATAATAAAAAAAAGGTTAACAATATTCTTATGGAGAGAATGAGTGAGGAAAGATTGACATAGAGGATATATGTGTCAGAGGAGGAGGGAACAAGGAGAAGCAGTAAGGCAAATTGGAGGTGGAAGGATGAAGTGAAAAAGATTTTGAGCGATCAGGGCCTGAACATACAGGAAGGTGAGAGACGTACAAGGAATAGAGTGAATTGGAATGATGTGTTATACCAGGGCCAACGTTCTGTCAACGAATTGAACCAGAGCATGTGAAACATCGGGTAAACCATGGAAAGGTCTGTGGGGCCTGGATGTGGATAGGGAGCTGTGTTTCGGTGCTTTACACATGACAGCTAGAGACTGAGTGTGAACGAATGTGGACATTTTTGTCTGTTTTCCTGGTACTGCATCGCTGAAGCAGGGGGTAGCGCTGGGAATGGATGAAGGCAAGCAAGTATAAATATGTACTATGAGTTCACGGGGAAAATGAAACACGATAAGTTCCCAAGTGCACTTTCATGTAAAAATCACATCATCAGGAGAAATACAAGAAAGAAATGTAAGTCAGTTGATATACAATGAAGAGATGTTGCTAGGACACCATTTGGTAAACAAGTGGATCTGAAGAAGGCATATGAAACAGTGATAGAGATGCTTGTGCTAGGTCTTAAGAGTATCTGGTATAGGAGGTAAGCTGCTAGAAGCAGTGAAAAGTTTTTATCAAGGGTCCTCAAACATTCATTTCCAACACATCCACCCTCCTCCATACAACCCTATCTATAGCCCATGCCTCGCAACCATATAATAATCATGGAATTACTATGCCTTCAGACATACCCTTTTTGCTCTCCGAGATAACATTCCCTTGCACACCTCACCCTCCTGTATGTTCAGACCCCGATCGCTCAAATTCTTTTTCACTCCATCCTTCCACTCCCAATTTGGTCTCCTGCTTCTCCATGTTATCTTCACTTCTGACACATATATCCTCATCATCAATCTTTCTTAACTCATTCTCTCCATATGTCCAAACCATTTCAACACACCCTCTTCTGCTCTCTTAACCATACTCTTTTTATTTCCATACATCTCTCTCACCCTTTCATTACTTACTTGATCAAGCCACTCACACCACATACTGTCCTCAAACATTTCATTTCCAACACATCCATCCTCCTCCGTACAACCCTATCCATAACCCATGCCTCACAACCACATAACAATGTTGGAACTACTATTCCTTCAAACATACCCATTTTTGCTGTTTGAGATAATGTCCTCTCCTTCCACACATTTTTCATTGCTCCCAGAACCTTCCCCCCCCTCACCAACCCCATGACACACTTCCCCTTCCATGGTTCCATCCTCTGCTAAGTCTAATCCCAGATATCTAAAACACTTCATTTACTCCAGTTTTTCTCCATTCAAACTTACATCCCAATTAACTTGTCCCTTAACCCTACTGAACCTAATAACCTTGCTCTTATTCACATTTACTCTCAACTTTCTCCTTTCACACACTTTTCCAAACTCAGTCACCAAACTCTGCAGTTTCTCTCCCGAATCAGCCACTAAAGCTGTAACATCAGAGAAACAACAACTGACTCACTTCCTAGTCCCTCTCATCCACAATTGACTGCACTCACCCCTCTCTCCAAAACTCTTGCATTTACCTCCCTAACCACCCCATCCATAAACAAATTAAACAACCATGGTGACATCATACACCCCTGCCACAAACCTACATTCACTGGGAACCAATAACTCTCCTCTCTTTCCACTCATACACATGCCTTACATCCTTAGTAAAAACTTTTCACTGCTTCTAGCAACTTATCTCCAACACCATATACACTTAAAACCTTCCACAAAGCATCCCTATCAACCCTATCATATACCTTCTCCAGATCCATAAATGCTACTAACAAATCCATCTGTTTATTAAGTATTTCTCACATACATTCTTTAAAGGAAACACCCGATCCACAAATCCTCTACCACTTCTGAAACCACACTGCTCTTCCCCAGTCTGATGCTCTGTACATGCCTTGACCCTCTCAATCAATACCCTCCTATATAATTTCCCAGGAATACTCAACAAACTTATGCCTCTGTAGTTTGAGTACTCACCTTTGCCTTTGTGCAATGGCACTATGCATGCATTCTGCCAATCCTCAGGCACTTCACCATGATTCATACATACATTCATTATCCTTACCAACCAATCAACAACACAAGTCACCCCCTTTTTTAATAAATTCCACTGCAATAAGATCCAAACCCGCCATCTTGCCGGCTTTCATCTTCTGCAAAGCTTTCACTATCTCTTCTCTGTTTACTAAACCATTCTCCCTGACCCTCTCGCTTCAAACACCATCCGGACCAAAACATCCTATATCTGTCACTTTATCATCAAACACATTCATCAAACCTTCAAAATCTTCACTCCATGGAAAGGTTTGTGGGGCCTAGATGTGGATTGGGAGCTGTGGTTTCGGTGCATTATATATGACAGCTAGAGACTGAGCATGAACAAATGTGGCCTTTTTTGTGTTTTCCTGGCCTACCTCACTGAAGCTGAGGGTAGCAATGTTGTTTCCTGTGGGGCAAGGTAGTGCTAGGAATGGATAAAGGCAAGCAAGTATGAATATGTACATGTGTATATATGTATGTGTCTGTGTATGTTTATGCATAAGTACGTGTAAGTGTTATTGTTGATATGTATACGTATGTATATGTGCGTGTATGGGTATTTATGTATATCTATCTTGGAAAGCAAAAATGGGTATGTTTGAAGGAATAATGGTTCCAACAATGTTATATGGTTGCAAGGCGTGGGCTATAGATAGAATTGTGCGGAGGAGGGTGGATGTGTTGGAAATAAGATGTTTGAGGACAATATGTGGTGTGAGGTGGTTTGATCGAGTAAGTAATGAAAGAGTAAGAGAGATGTGTGGTAATAAAAAGTGTGTGGTTGAGAGAGAAGAAGAGGGTGTTTTGAAATCGTTTGGTCACATGGAGAGAATGAGTCAGGAAAGATTGAACCAAGAGGATATATGTGTCAGAGGTGGAGGGAACAAGGAGAAGTGGGAGACCAAATTGGAGGTGGAAAGATGGCGTGAAAAAGATTTTGAGTGATCAGGGCTTGAACATGCAGGAGGGTGAAAGACGTGCAAGGAATAAAGTGAACTGGAACAATGTGGTATACCGGGGTTGACGTGCTGTCAATGGATTGAACCAGGGCATGTGAAGCGTCTGGGGCAAACCATGGAAAGTTTTGTGGGGCCTGGATGTGGAAAGGGAGTTGTGGTTTCAGTGCAATGTACATGACAGCTTGAGACTGAGTGTGAACGAATATATATATATATATCCCTGGGGATAAGGGAGAAAGAATACTTCCCACACATTCCTCACGTGTCGTAGAAGGCGACTAAAGGGGACGGGAGCGGGGGTGCTAGAAACCCTCCCCCCCTTGTATTTTAACTTTCTAAATGGGGAAACAGAAGAAGGAGTCACGCAGGAAGTGCTCATCCTCCTTGAAGGCTCAGATTGGGGTGTCTAAGTGTGTGTGGATGTAACCAAGATGAGAAAAAAGGAGAGATAGGTAGTATGTTTGAGGAAAGGAACCTGGGTGTTTTGGCTCTGAGTGAAACGAAGCTCAAGGGTAAAGGAGAGGAGTGGTTTGAGAATGTCATGGGAGGAAAGTCAGAGGTTTGTGAGAGAACAAGAGCAAGGGAAGGAGTAGCACTACTCCTAAAACAGGAGTGTTGGGAGTATGTGATAGAGTGTAAGAAAGTAAACTCTAGATTGCTATGGATAAAACTGAAAGTGGATGGAGAGAGATGGGTGATTATTGGTGCATATGCACCTGGGCATGAGCAGAAAGATCATGAGAGGCAAGTGTTTTGGAAGCAACTGAGTGAGTGTGTTAGTAGTTTTGATGCATGAGACCAGGTTATAGAGATGGGTGATTTGAATGCAAAGGTGAGTAATGTGGCAGTTGACGGAATAATTGGTGTACATGGGGTGTTCAGTGTTGTAAATGGTAATGGTGAAGAGCTTGTAGATTTATGTGCTGAACAAGGACTGGTGATTGGGAATATCTGGTTTAAAAAGAGAGATATACATAAGTATACGTATGTAAGTAGGAGAGATGGCCAGAGAGTGTTCTTGGATTATGTGTTAATTGATAGGTGCACGAAAGAGAGACTTTTGGATGTTAATGTGCTGAAAGGTGCAACTGGAGGGATGTCTGATCATTATCTTGTGGAGGTGAAGGTGAAGATTTGTTGAGGTTTTCAGAAAAGAAGAATGTTGGGGTGAAGAGAGTGGTGAGAGTAAGTGAGCTTGGGAAGGAGACTTGTGTGAGGAGGTACCGGGAGAGACTGAGTACAGAATGGAAAAAGGTGAGAACAAAGGACGTAAGGGGAGTCGGGGAGGAATGGGATGTATTTAGGGAAGCAGTGATGGCTTGTGCAAAAGATGCTTGTGGCATGAGAAGCGTGGGAGGTGGGTTGATTAGAAAGGGTAGTGAGTGGTGGGATGAAGAAGTAAGTTTATTAGTGAAAGAGGAGAGAGAGGCATTTGGATGATTTTTGCAGGGAAATAATGCAAATGACTGGGAGATGTATAAAAGAAAGAGGCAGGAGGTCAAGAGAAAAGTGCAAGAGGCGAAAAAGAAGCCAAATGAGAGTTGGGGTGAGAGTATCATTAGATTTTTGAGAGAATAAAAAGATGTTTTGGAAGGAGGTAAATAAAGTCCATAAGACAAGGGAACATCAGTGAAGGGGGCTAATGGGGAGGTGATAACAAGTAGTGGTGATGTGAGTAGATGGAGTGAGTATTTTGAAGGTTTGTTGCATGTGTTTGATGACAGAGTGGCAGATATAGGGTGTTTTGGTTGAGGTGGTGTGCAAAGTGAAGGGAGAATGATATTGTTGATTGGTTGGTAAGGTTACTTAATGTATGTATGATTCATGGTGAGGTGCCTGAGGACTGGCGGAATATTTGCATAGTGCCATTGTATGAAGGCAAAGGGGATAAAAGTGAGTGCTCAAATTTCAGAGGTATAAGTTTGTTGAGTATTCCTGGTAAATTATATGGGAGGGTATTGATTGAGAGGGTGAAGGCATGTACAGAGCATCAGACTGGGGAAGAGCAGTGTGGTTTCATAAGTGGTAGAGGATGTGTGGATCAGGTGTTTGCTTTGGAAAATGTATGTGAGAAATACTTAAGAAAAGCAAATGGATTTGTATGTAGCATTTATGGATCTTGAGAAGGCATATGATAGAGTTGATAGAGATGCTCTGTGGAAGGTATTAAGAATATATGGTGTGGGAGGTAAGATGTTAGAAGCAGTGAAGTTTTATCGAGGATGTAAGGCATGTGTATATGTAGGAAGAGAGGAAAGTGATTGGTTCTCAGTGAATGTTGGTTTGTGGCAGGGGTGCTTGATGTCTCCATGGTTGTTTAATTTGTTTATGGATGGGGTTGTTAGGGAGGTGAATGCAAGAGTTTTGGAGAAAGGAGCAAGTATGCAGTCTGTTGTGGATGAGAGAGCTTGGGAAGTGAGTCAGTTGTTGTTCGCTGATGATACAGCGCTGGTGGCTGATTCGGATGAGAAACTGCAGAAGCTGGTGACTGAGTTTGGTAAAGTGTGTGAAAGAAGAAAGCTGAGAGTAAATGGGAATAAGAGCAAGGTTATTATGTACAGCAGGGTTGAGGGACAAGTCAACTGGGAGGTAAGTTTGAATGGAGAAAAACTGGAGGAAGTGAAGTGTTTTAGATATCTGGAAGTGGATTTGGCAGCGGATGGAACCATGGAAGCAGAAGACTTGCAGGTGTTAATGTTGGTAATGTGGGCAAGCATTCAAGGAGAAGCAATAGTCTCGATATGAAAAATGCAGGTTATACTGTGTACAGATGGTGATTATCTTACACTAAAATGGCTGAATGCACTGGAAGACACTGTACCATCACTTGGTTATTTTCTCTCACATTTTTATCACTGAAAATTATCATCATCTCTTTATTTGAAACACTTACCATCAGTGCAAAATCATAATTTGTGCTGTTAGCAGAGTCCCAAAGAAGCCTTAAACATATTGTTTACAAGTGTGCAGTGGGGCTGTTGGTATACATTTCCATTGGAGCCATGTTGTAACTGCCTGAACCGCACTATTTTTGGGTAGTACTCTTAAAACAAGAACATATTCCCATCCCCAATCAAGGTATGTCTGTATAAACAGTGTATTGTTAAATCCCATTTCTCTGGCATATCATTAAACAGCAAATTAATAATGCTGTGAATAACTGAATATGACTCAAGAGCCAATAATGGTGTTTACTTCACAAATATAATAGACTAAGCTGTATTTATATATCATATTGCCTGTCAGATAATGTTCTTCAATTTGCAGTCATGCAAATAAACTATGAAACCAACAGCCACCATGACCATTATAAAAACTATAATCAAAGCTGCCACTAGCAATTTTCTTCACCTTTTCCTAATGATATCTTCCTTCATGATCTATCTATTGATAATTAGGATACAATCTTTAAATTACACATTTAAAACCCCTGTAATTCAAAAATGTTAAAGATCAAGATCCATCTAACCATGTTAAATTCTCACCATAGGCCAACAAGCCTTCTGGAATCTTGTTTTTTCATACAAAATCCTAAATACCATACTTCTGTCTATAAACATATTGCATGAATACATTATACCATGCTCATATATATCTTATAGGGATGTAGTCTACATTATAGCTTCTCCAGACAAAATCTTCATATATTCCTTGTCTCATGCTGCTCACATTCCACTTTTTTACAAGTTCCTGTAAATATTGGTGATCCTCCCTCTGTTCTAGTATCAGCATTTGAAAAAATAAATAGGGATATGCTACTCTATCATTTGCAGTTCCCCCATTACAATAGCTTTTTTTCAGATATTTCATCTAGCTTTCCTACTGTGAACCAAGTTCTCTTGAAAATAAAAAAATTGTCATTCCCTTATCAGGTATCTTACTTTTATGTTCCATCATTTCTGCCTAGAATATCATCAATATGAAATGTCATTCATCGTGAATACACTCACCTCTCCAAATCCAGAACAACCAGATCTTTTCACTGTAACCAGATCAAAAGTTACATCAGCTGGATTTCTGAGTTTCTGTACCATCAAATGAGAATGGCCAAGTACAGATAACTGATGAGATGACTCCGACAAAGGGCTAGTAATATTTACAAAGTTGTCACGTCTATTTTCTGTCAACTCTGTTCCACATTTACGGCACAGTATATGATCTGTCAAAAACATAAACTGATAAAGTATTACAGTTCATCATAGTGTCTGATTTAATGGTATAAAAAGTGCATCGTCAGATACAAATTAAGGGTTTTGAAGGGTGAAATTTTTCTTCAGTGTGCAAAGCCCTAAAAGCATCTGTTTGCTAAATTTTGGCGGTGGGAGGTTTAAACACCATCATATCTCCACGAATGATATATCTTTAGGAGGATTCACACCCTCCAACAATCACAAAACATATGAAACCACCAGAGGCCTACAACATGGTACTGGGGTAAAGATGGCATCAAGCTATTATCCACTCCATTCACACCATCATCACACCATCATTCACACCATCAAGAATCAAGAAAAAGTTATTTAAAGAGAAAGGAAGGGAAGGGAAAGGAAAATAAAAGAAATGTTCAAAAGAAACCTGAGAGACACTTCTGTTGACAGGAAAAGAGGAGGATTTTCCATAGGTAATTACAGACAGATCACTCAGACAGGAAGCTAGCTAGATATGAGGGAAGAGAGAAGAGCTTGAAGATAAAATCTTAATGCCATACATGTCAAAAGCTTATGATATATCAAGGGCTTCATGGTAATAAACATCTCACTAATTCCCAAAAGTAGGGAGTGTTGTGTAGTAATTGTTAGGCAGCCACCAACCAGGGAGGTATGTTAATGGTACTACCTGTCTGGGTACCAGGATGGTAACTGATGGCTGCATAGTCAACCAAGGCTTCAGTGGTTATCAAGTTTCACTCCTTTGCCCCAGGTAGCTGTCTTTTCTTTCTGCTTCATCCACATGTGGACTGCTGGCAGTCTCTCCACAAATATACAATCTCTCCTTGTCACGCATAACACCTGACAACCTTAATTCACACAACTAATTCTTTGTAACTAGATTTTCCTGCAATGAGCACTATGCACAAGCCCAGCCTATTGGCAAAATAGCTGGTGGAAGGAAAATTAGGTAGGAGCCTCTGAAAACAATGTGCTTGAGCTGCCCTTTGCCAGTGGCCTGTTGGGATGAGGCACAACTGGCTGAGCCAGCACTGGAGTTCACCAGTTATGGAGACCCTCTTGCCATGGCCACCCCCTTGAGGGAGTTCCCAAAGGGAACAGGCATGAGATGTAAATAGACAGATAGATAGTTGCACTGGTGCTGTAACAATTGTTCTGATGTGCAAATATTACACATTGACAGGAATTTTATTTATTGAATATGAAAGACAGCTCATATATCTGGGGTAGTTCTTTGTTCAACACAATATTTGCACGAATGGAATCAAAAGACTTTGGTCTCATAAATTCTCCAAGCAACACCTTTCTTCAACCTTCCCTTTTTGTAAACCACAATGTTGCTGCACTCTCTGTTCTACAGGTATTACTTTGGCCACTGCTTTTGGGAGCTGTCTGAGTGTATATCCACTGCTAACAAGGTTTGGACTATGGCACATGACAAGGTGATGCTACACACAATCTGTGCGAAGATCAGGCACAGAGAATGACCATTATGATAGCTCCTTTTCTTGAACAGCTAAGCTCTGGAATTCTCTTGCTCATTTCATCTTTCCCTCTTCCTAGAACTTTCATAACTTTACAAACTAGGTCTACAAACAAGAGCCCTAATCAACTTCCACATCCTTTTTCTCTTACTTTTTCCTTTTTACTTGAGATAGTCTTTAACTGAGGCACTATTAAAAAAAAAAAAAAAATACATTCTCTAGAGTCTTTCAGCAATGATGACCAGACATCTGTATGAGAGAAGAGGATATCACCACTGGATACTGCCTTTTTTAAGCCATGCTGAAATGATCAGAGAGAAGATGGAAATTCAAGAAATTTGAGGAAATGGGAGTTAAGGAGGGATTCAAAGACTTTAGAAATAGAAGTCATACTAATAAGATGATTTATGAAAGGGTTAAAATGGTCACCCTTCTTTGGAAAATACTGTACCATCACCTTTTTCTAAGAAGGAAAAGTTTTTGTTTTTAAACAGAAACAGAACAGATGAGTATGCAGAGGGACAAATTCAGGAGCACGCTCCTTCAATAAAAAGGATGGATACCATCTGGTCCATCCACTTTCATTCCATCTAAGCATGAAAAGACATTAGATGAAGGAGCAATCCACGCTCCTCCCATAAGCAACAGTAAAAGAGGATTACAGAGGTCACAAATGGTTTTCCTCATACTCTGGTAGGAAGATAATTATAACGTAAACTAGTTGACCTTTCAAAAAACAAGACTTATTGGGTCAATGTGAAAATTTATCGTCAAAGTCATGTAGCCAGTTAAAGTGAGACTCTCAACAATGGATGGACAGATGGACAACAGACAATGGATAAAGTAAAGTAATGCCATAGTGTGTATCATGTTACACAGGCAACATGACAACTGTTGAGCAGTCCTACCAATAATGACATAATGAAGTATAACTACATTTGTAGGTAAAACATTATGGTGAGAAGCAAGTCTCTCAAACAGTCAAACCAGCTTTCCAACCTCTTATTACACATCCAATCAAAATATTTGTAAAACATAAGTCAAATATGACACGTGATATGTTTTACAATACAATACAGCATATCAAACAGAAAAAAATATACAACAAAATCCAAAAAGAGTCAGGTAAACCAACCCATCAAAGATGTCCAAGGCTGCCATCTGAGACTGCTGACAATGGTGTTGTAATGTACCTTGATTTTCAACATACAACAAAATATTTCCAATTCATGACATGAAAAACCCATGAATAGAAGATATCCATCTAACATCTCCAAAGGCTGGAAGTGAAAGTGAAGGATCACAAGCTAACATCAATCAAAGGTCAGCAGTCTTTCGAACTAAGAGCAAATGAGATAGAATGCCTGGTAGCTCTGTGCTGCCTAAAGAATAACTGGTGCCATGACCTTACAGCCCTGGGTAGGTTGCTGTAAGGTTATCGAGTTCTATGGACAACCATCTACTAACCTAATGAGTTTCATGATGGTAAAAGGGGTGAGTTCTCATAGACAGACCTCATTTTGGGGGGCAAGTAAGCATTTTAACCTTCACCAAGCAAGTCTTCTTTCAGATGCTTAAAGGATTTTGTTAGTTGATGAGAAAGAGTATTCAAGCACTTAACATTTATGGTTAGGCACTTCAGGCTTTTAAATTTTGTTCAGTATACAGTTCAGATTGATATTTTTGCTGTTATGGTATGACACTAAAGTACTGAAAATGTCAATTCTAAATGAGTTGAAGGTAACCATTTACATATTTCTAAAACAATTTAACAATAACTTTCACTTACAAGATTGTGATTTCTTTTCTTGAGGTGAAATTAAATCATACTTTTCAGTGAATCTTGCAGTGCTTATCTAGCTCTCAAAGCTATTTACAGCCCTGTACAAAAATACAGCAGAGTATGACCAAGTCTTTCTTCTTTCACATCACTAATCAGTTGTCCACGTGTTACAATATAATTTTCAAGCAGTAAAATACAGTCACACAGAAATATAAGAAAAACCAGCTGCAGCTGATTAGATTTAATCAATCGTTACAAAAATTATTCGCATTATATGAAGACCTCAAGTACTTTTGATTCCTTTTAGAAACATTTATGCATTTCTCTCTCTGTATTACTAATTTTCTTTACACGCACATACTTGTTTATGTAATTACATATTTGTATTGTAAAGAGAGGGAGCTCTACACTCATGTTGCCCCCATCTCTTGAGCTTCCTCCTCTAATATACAAAATTCTATATGCTATCCATTATATAATTCAGTTTATTCCATTCATTCACCACTCTTACACATTAAAAGTACTTCCTAAGCCTCTTTTATAATTTCAAGTTTGGCCTCTGGCTACTCTACCCATACATCTTTTATCCATATGTATTCACCCTCTTATAACTCACTTTATTCCATTCACTCACCACTCTTATACTATAAAAGTACTACTTAAGTTTCTTTGGTAATTTCAAGTTTAGCCACCAGCCATTCTATCCCTACATCTTTGCTGCTCACTATGTTACCAAGTTGTCTTGGAAAACTGAAGGTTGTAACCAGATGGGTAAATCATAGCCTTTAGCCTTTTCCTATAACTCAGTCTTTTTAATTCTAATACTATTTTTGATTTCCTCCTCTGTACCTTTTCCATTAGTTCTTTGTGATACTTTCACTGACCTTATATAAGATGTAAACAGTTTTCAGAATAATTTCCTTACCCATATACTTGAATGGTGTATGCAAGGGAGGGACATACAGACACAGATAAGTGGAGACACTTTTGCCATGGCCACCCCCTAGATAGGAGTTCCTAGAGGGAACAGGCATCAGATTATATATCCCTGGGGATGGGGGAGAAAGAATACCTCCAACATATTCCCTGAGTGTTGTAGGGGGGAGGAAGCAGGGGCTGGAAATCCTTCCCTTTGTTTTTAATCTTCCAAAAGAAGGAACAGAGAAGGGGGCCAAGTGAGGATATCACTTCTAAGGCTTTGTCCTCTGTTCTTAATGCTGCCTTGCTAATGTGGGAAATGTCAAATATGTATATAAATTTTTTTTTTTTTTTTTTTTTTTATACTTTGTCGCTGTCTCCCGCGTTTGCGAGGTAGCGCAAGGAAACAGACGAAAGAAATGGCCCAACCCCCCCCCCCCCATACACATGTATATACATACGTCCACACACGCAAACATACATACCTACACAGCTTTCCATGGTTTACCCCAGACGCTTCACATGCCTTGATTCAATCCACTGACAGCACGTCAGCCCCGGTATACCACATCGCTCCAATTCACTCTATTCCTTGCCCTCCTTTCACCCTCCTGCATGTTCAGGCCCCGATCACACAGAATCTTTTTCACTCCATCTTTCCACCTCCAATTTGGTCTCCCTCTTCTCCTTGTTCCCTCCACCTCCGACACATATATCCTCTTGGTCAATCTTTCCTCACTCATCCTCTCCATGTGCCCAAACCACTTCAAAACACCCTCTTCTGCTCTCTCAACCACGCTCTTTTTATTTCCCACATCTCTCTTACCCTTACGTTACTCACTCGATCAAACCACCTCACACCACACATTGTCCTCAAACATCTCATTTCCAGCACATCCATCCTCCTGCGCACAACTCTATCCATAGCCCATGCCTCACAACCATACAACATTGTTGGAACCACTATTCCTTCAAACATACCCATTTTTGCTTTCCGAGATAATGCTCTCGACTTCCACACATTCTTCAAGGCCCCCAGAATTTTCGCCCCCTCCCCCACCCTATGATCCACTTCCGCTTCCATGGTTCCATCCGCTGCCAGATCCACTCCCAGATATCTAAAACACTTCACTTCCTCCAGTTTTTCTCGATTCAAACTCACCTCCCAATTGACTTGACCCTCAACCCTACTGTACCTAATAACCTTGCTCTTATTCACATTTACTCTTAACTTTCTTCTTCCACACACTTTACCAAACTCAGTCACCAGCTTCTGCAGTTTCTCACATGAATCAGCCACCAGCGCTGTGTCATCAGCGAACAACAACTGACTCACTTCCCAAGCTCTCTCATCCCCAACAGACTTCATACTTGCCCCTCTTTCCAAAACTCTTGCATTTACCTCCCTAACAACCCCATCCATAAACAAATTAAACAACCATGGAGACATCACACACCCCTGCCGCAAACCTACATTCACATTTATTTGTCCGAACCATTTTAACACACCTGCCTCTGCTCTCTCAACCACACTCTTTTTATTACCACACATCTCTCATACCTTTCATTACTTACTTGATCAAACCACCTCATACCACACATTGTCCTCACACATTTTAGGAGGGTGGATGTGTTGGAAATAAAATGCTTGAGGACACTGTGTGGTGTGAGTTGGTTTCATTGAGCACATAATGAAAGGGTAAGAGAGATGTGTGGTAATAAAGAGAGTATGGCTGAAAGAGCAGAAGAGGGTGCGCTGCAATGGTTAGGAGATATGGAGAGAATGAGTGAGGAAAGATTGACAAAGAGGATATATGTGTCAGAAGTGGAGGGAACAAGGAGAAGTGGGAGACCAAATTGGAGGTGGAAGGATGTAATGAAAAAGATTTTGAGTGATTGGGGCCTGAACATGCAGGAGGGTGTAAGGCACGCAAGGAATAGAGTGAATTGGAACGATGTGGTATACCGGGGTCAACGTGCTGTCAGTGGATTGAATCAGGGCATATAAACATTCTGCTATATGTCTCCTTTGCTATTCTCTTAATGTGGGACTCTAGCAACATGTTAAAAAAGTGTAATTTCCAAGTCCCTCTCACACACATTCCTGCAACTTATTTCCTGTAGATAATATTCATATTCAACCTTTTTTTAGTGTGTCCCATCCTCTTTACCTTACATTCACCTGCTGAATTTCATCAACAATATATGAGACCAACTTTGGAGTTTGTCCAGGTCACCTGTTAGTTGATGCAATCCTGCTTGTTTTTTCCTTCCTTCATAACCTTGGCATAATCAACACATATGTTCAGGTGAGTTATTTCCATTGATCAAAAGCAGCAATAGTCCCAGAACAGATCCCTGCAGCACACCACTGGAGACCTCACCCCATTTTAAGAAGGCACCCTGATGTATGTCCTTTGTTCCCTTCCTGGATGATAATCTTTAATCCAATGAAGGAGTCCCCCTTATCCTGCACAAAAATACAGCTTCTTTACCAACCTCCAATGTGGCACAGTGTCATATGCTTTCTGGAGACTATATGCAAAATCAAATAATTACATGTAATAATAATGATTTCTTTTTTCTTTCGTACTATTCGCCATTTCCCGCATTAGTGTGGTAGCGTTAAGAACAGAGGACTGGACCTTTGAGGGAATATCCTCACCTGGCCCCCTTCTCTGCTCCTTCTTTTGGAAAATTTAAAAAAAAAAAAACGAGAGGGGAGGATTTCCAGCCCCCCGCTCCCTTCCCTTTTAGTCGCCTTCTACGACACGCAGGGAATACGTGGAAAGTATTCTTTCTCCCCTATCCCCAGGGATAAATAATAATGATAATGATAATAATAATAATAATAATAATAATAACAATAACAATAATAACAATGTTGTTTGGTTGCGCGGCTTGGGCTATGGATAGAGTTGTGCGCAGGAGGGTAGATGTGCTGGAAATGAGATGTTTGAGGACAATATGTGGTGTGAGGTGGTTTGATCGAGTAAGTAATGTAAGGGTAAGAGAGACGTATGGAAATAAAAAGAGCGTGGTTGAGAGAGCAGAAGAGGGTGTTTTGAAATGGTTTGGGCACACGGAGAGAATGAGTGAGGAAAGATTGACCAAGAGGATATATGTGTCGGAGGTGGAGGGAACGAGGAGAAGTAGGAGACCAAATTGGAGGTGGAAAGATAGAGTGAAAAAGATTTTGAGTGATCGGGGCCTGAACATTCAGGAGGGTGAAAGGCGGGCAAGGAACAGAGTGAATTGGATCGATGTGGTATACCGGGGTCGACGTGCTGTTAATGGATTGAATCAGGGCATGTGAAGCATCTGGGGTAAACCATGGAAAGTTCTGTGGGGCCTGGATGTGGAAAGGGAGCTGTGGTTTCGGGCATTATTGCATGACAGCTAGAGACTGAGTGTGAACGAATGGGGCCTTTGTTGTCTTTTCCTAGCGCTACCTCGCACACCTGAGGGGGGAAGGGGATGTTATTCCATGTGTGGCGAGGTGGCGATGGGAATGAATTAAGGCAGAGTGTGAATTGTGTGCATGTGTATATTTGTATGTGTCTGTGTGTATATATGTGCACATTGAAATGTATGGGTATGTATATTTGTGTGTTTGGACGTGTATGTATATACATGTGTATGGGGGTGGGTTGGGCCATTTCTTTCATCTGTTTCCTTGCGCTACCTCGCAAACGCAGGAGACAGCGACAAAGCAAAATAAATAAATAAATGATAATAATAATTTATCTATAATAATTATTATTAATTAATCAATTATTAATTATTAATTATCAAATAATAATAATAATAATGATAATAATAATAACAGTGATAAAGGCGAGTGTTCAAATTACAGAGGTATAAGTTATTTGAGTATTCCTGGGAAATTACATGGGAGGGTAATGATTGAGATGGTCTCAGCATGTACAGAGCATCAGATTGGGGAAGAGCAGTGTGGTTTCAGAAGTGGTAGAGGATGTGTGGATCAGGGATTGCTTTGAAGAATGTATGTGAGAAATACTTAGAAAAACAGATGGATTTGTATGTAGCATTAATGGATCAGGAGAAGGCATATGATAGAGTTGATACAGATGCTCTGTGGAAGGTATTAAGAGTATATGGTGTGGGAGGTAAGTTGCAAGAAGCAGTGAAAAGTTTTTATCAAGGATGTAAGGCATGTGTACGAGTAGGAAGAGAGGAAAGTGATTGGTTCCCAGTGAATGTCGGTTTGAATCAGGGGTGCATGATGTCTCCATGGTTGTTTAATTTGTTTATGGATGGGGTTGTTAGGGAGGTGAATACAAGGGTTCTGAAGAGAGGGGCTAGTATGCAGTCTGTTGTGGATGAGAGGCCTTGGGAAGTAAGTCAGTTGTTGTTCGCTGATGATACAGCGTTGGTGGCTGATTAGGATGAGAAACTGCTGAAGTTGGTGATTGAGTTTGGTAGAGTGTGTGAAAGAAGAAAGCTGAGAGTAAATGTGAATAAGAGCGAGGTTATTAGGTTCAGTAGGGTTGAGGGATAAGTCAATTGAATGGAGAAAAACTGGAGGAAGTGAAGTGTTTTAGATATCTGGGAGTGGATTTGGCAGTGGATGGAACCATGGAGGTGGAAGAGAGTCACAGGGTGGGGGAGGGGGCAAAGGTTCTGGAAGCCTTGAATAATGTGTGGAAGGCAAAAATGTAATTTTGGAGAGCAAAAATGGGTATGTTTGAAGGAATAGTGGTTCCAACAATGTTATATGGTTGTGATGCATGGGCTATAGATAGGGTTGTGTGGAGGAAGGTGGATATGTTGGAAATGAGATGTTTAAGGACAATATGTGGTGTGAGGTGGTTTGATCGAGTAAGTAATGAGAGGGTGGGAGAGATGTGTGGTAATAAAAAGAGTGTGGTTGAGAGAGCAGAGGAAGGTGTATTGAAATGGTTTGGTCACATGGAGAGAATGAGTGAGGAAAGATTGACAAAGAGGATATATGTATTGGAGGTGAAGTGGGAGACCAAATTATAGGTGGAAGGATGGAGTGAAAAAGATTTTGAGCGATCGGGGCCTGAACATACAGGAGGAGGAAAGGTGTGCAAGGAATAGAGTGAATTGGAACGATGTGGTATACCGGGGTCGACGTGCTGTCAATGGATTGAACCAGGGCATGTGAAGCGTCTGGGAAAAATAATGGAAAGTTTTGTGGGGCCTTGATGTGGAAAGGGAGCTGTGGTTACGGTGAATTACACATGACAGCTAGAGACTGTGTGTGAATGAATGTAGCCTTTGATGTCTTTTCCTAGTGCTACCTTGCGCTCATGCGGGTGGAGGGGTGGTGCCATTCCACGCATGGCGGGGTGGCGGCGGGAATGGATGAAGGGAGCATGCATGTATATGTACATGTATATATATATGTATCTGTCTGGGTAAGTATATGCATGTATACGTTGAAATGTATAAGTATGTATACATGCGTGTGTGGGCGTTTATGTATATAAATGTGTATGTGGTTGGGTTGGGCCATTCTTTCATCTGTTTCCTTGCGCTACATCGCTAATGCAGGAAACAGCGACAAAGTATAATAATAATGATAATAAGAACAACAAGAAAGAGACAGGAGGTCAAGAGAAAGGTGCAAGAGGTGAAAAAGAGGGCAAATGAGAGTTGGGGTGAGAGAGTATCATTAAATTTTAGGGAGAATAAAAAGATGTTCTGGAAGGAGGTAAATAAAGTGCGTAAGACAAGGGAGCAAATGGGAACTTCAGTGAAGGGCGCAAATGGGGAGGTGATAACAAGTAGTGGTGATGTGAGAAGGAGATGGAGTGAGTATTTTGAAGGTTTGTTGAATGTGTTTGATGATAGAGTGGCAGATATAGGGTGTTTTGGTCGAGGTGGTGTGCAAAGTGAGAGGGTTAGGGAAAATGATTTGGTAAATAGAGAAGAGGTAGTAAAAGCTTTGCGGAAGATGAAAGCCGGCAAGGCAGCAGGTTTGGATGGTATTGCAGTGGAATTTATTAAAAAAGGGGGTGACTGTATTATTGACTGGTTGGTAAGGTTATTTAATGTATGTATGACTCATGGTGAGGTGCCTGAGGATTGGCGGAATGCGTGCATAGTGCCATTGTACAAAGGCAAAGGGGATAAGAGTGAGTGCTCAAATTACAGAGGTATAAGTTTGTTGAGTATTCCTGGTAAATTATATGGGAGGGTATTGATTGAGAGGGTGAAGGCATGTACAGAGCATCAGATTGGGGAAGAGCAGTGTTGTTTCAGAAGTGGTAGAGGATGTGTGGATCAGGTGTTTGCTTTGAAGAATGTATGTGAGAAATACTTAGAAAAGCAAATGGATTTGTACGTAGCATTTATGGATCTGGAGAAGGCATATGATAGAGTTGATAGAGATGCTCTGTGGAAGGTATTAAGAATATATGGTGTGGAAAGCAAGTTGTTAGAAGCAGTGAAAAGTTTTTATCGAGGATGTAAGGCATGTGTACATGTAAGAAGAGAGGAAAGTGATTGGTTCTCAGTGAATGTAGGTTTGCGGCAGGGGTGTGTGATGTCTCCATGGTTGTTTAATTTGTTTATGGATGGGGTTGTTAGGGAGGTAAATGCAAGAGTTTTGGAAAGAGGGGCAAGTATGAAGTCTGTTGGGGATGAGAGAGCATGGGAAGTGAGTCAGTTGTTGTTCGCTGATGATACAGCGCTGGTGGCTGATTCATGTGAGAAACTGCAGAAGCTGGTGACTGAGTTTGGTAAAGTGTGTGAAAGAAGAAAGTTAAGAGTAAATGTGAATAAGAGCAAGGTTATTAGGTACAGTAGGGTTGAGGGTCAAGTCAGTTGGGAGGTAAGTTTGAAGGGAGAAAAACTGGAGGAAGTAAAGTGTTTTAGATATCTGGGAGTGGATCTGGCAGCGGATGGAACCATGGAAGCGGAAGTGGATCATAGGGTGGGGGAGGGGGCGAAAATCCTGGGTGCCTTGAAGAATGTGTGGAAGTCGAGAACATTATCTCGGAAAGCAAAAATGGGTATGTTTGGAGGAATAGTGGTTCCAACAATGTTGTATGGTTGCGAGGCGTGGGCTATGGATAGAGTTGTGTGCAGGAGGATGGATGTGCTGGAAATGAGATGTTTGAGGACAATGTGTGGTGTGAGGTGGTTTGATCAAGTAAGTAATGTAAGGGTAAGAGAGATGTGTGGAAATAAAAAGAGCGTGGTTGAGAGAGCAGAAGAGGGTGTTTTGAAATGGTTTGGGCACATGGAGAGAATGAGTGAGGAAAGATTGACCAAGAGGATATATGTGTCGGAGGTGGAGGGAACGAGGAGAAGTGGGAGACCAAATTGGAGGTGGAAAGATGGAGTGAAAAAGATTTTGTGTGATCGGGGCCTGAACATGCAGGAGGGTGAAAGGAGGGCAAGGAATAGAGTGAATTGGATCGATGTGGTATACCGGGGTTGACGTGCTGTCAGTGGATTGAATCAGGGCATGTGAAGCGTCTGGGGTAAACCATGGAAAGCTGTGTAGGTATGTATATTTGCGTGTGTGGACGTATGTATATACATGTGTATCTGGGTGGGTTGGGCCATTTCTTTCGTCTGTTTCCTTGCGCTACCTCGCAAGCGCGGGAGACAGAAAAAAAAAAACTAACAAAAATAATGGATGAAGGCAAACAAATATGAATATGTACACATGTATGTAAGTATATGTTTATGTATATGTGTATATGTTGATATGGATATTTATGTTTATGTATGTGTACGTGCACAACCATTAGATGAGTGTTATTTGTACGCAGCTGGATGATTGCCTTATTCATATAAGAGTGGATAGGTCATTCTTCGTCTGTTTCCTGGCACTACCTTGCTGACGCAGGAAATGATCAAGTGTATTAATAAATAAATAAATAGATAATAATAATAATAATAATAATAATAATAACTGAATCGATCCTGAATAATCAAGACAGTGGGAATTAGCTTAAATTCTTGAGTGTGTTCAATCATTTGAAATAAAACTAAAACTAATGCAGAAGTAACCAAAGGAAGGTAATATTCTTAAGGGAATCTGATAACACCGGAATCTGCATTCCAGAGAGTACTTCGAATTCCTTGATAATTTGTAGGTCCCTCATAGTTCTTAATTTCATGAACAGAAGACGGTAGATTTTCAAAATCCATTTACTGGGATCAGGACTGTTCTGAAGGACATTCAATCAGAATTACTTCATCTCAGTGCACATGCAGTGGTTCCTTCTGTGAAACTGTCCTAAATGAACCCAACAATGGGAAACCACAGAAACTGCAGTCTTCTCTTTTCACAAGCACATTAATATGAAAGATAGCCCTCTCAAAAATGAACATAGAAAATATTTTACTTAAGTCCAGACTGAGGGACACTCCATCTTCAGTGCTTTTTTGAGTACCAATGTTAAGCAATTAACTATACAACACATGGTGTGTAAGAAAAGTTTGCTTCATAAATGCTAATCAGTTAAAAATCAGTTGGTGCTTTTCACCCTCTTTCCATTATACCTAATGGTATTTTCAAATGATTTCAACAGATCATCATTAAAGACATGGCAAACTAATTACAGTAATTAATCTACATGTACTTTACTAGTATTCAAAAAAAAAAAAATCAAGTGGTTAGTATCTGGCCTGCCATCATGGTCATCAAAGATTTTGAGAACTCCTGGGTTACATATACATATGCTGTAACGACCCTATGAAAATACTGCAAAGTACAAGTCTCGACTTGTTTCATTCAGAGACAGATTAGAGTTCAAATACATCTTGAACAGTATTAGTACCATGTTCATCAAAATGACTCAATTATAATGTCTGTTTTTGTAAACATTGCATTCTTAACTGTTAGTGACTGTGGTGATGCCTCCCTTAAACTATTCCCTTCACCTTGTGATGAACCTTATAGCCCTGCTTCTGTTGTCATACGAATTAAATCTTCCCACCTCTATATTAAAGTCCCATCTGATGTCTTCTTCCACCAATTATTATATGTCAAAAGCAGCATACTGCCACAGCTCACTCAACCCACATTGTTACATTAGATAGGTGGAAAGCAAGAATTTCGTGCTCACTGTTGTAACTTTGAAATAAAAGAAACAATATTTGGGGAATGAGCGCTGATATTTTTGAAGCAAATTAAATTCTCTTGTTCATGTAAATAAAGTTTTGTATAAATAACATATAAAATACTGTTTGTTTAAAAAATGAGTTTTTAAAAAAATATATTTTTAGTAGCATCTCCCATTATTATGAAAACTACGAAAAACGTGGTCCATAAATGAGGTTAGGTGAAGTTTTCATAGGTTATATTCCTTGTCGGGTGAGTTCAAATGACTAAATATATAGGAATTGAATTACAGCATAAGGGTATTTGTTCCATACAGTTTCGGATCCAAACATTTCTACAGACATCTTAACTCCCTCTATACTTCTCAAATGGAAGAACCTTCCCTCATAATCCTACCACTAAGGAGCTATTCAGTCTTAAATGATGTTATATTAGTGAGAAATGATAACCCCATCCTCTTAAATAATCAATCACAGTGGCGTGAATGATACCATGAGTAGAACAGAGACCGTAAACTTACAACTTGTATGCCCATTTTAAGATACTCTTATGAAAAACATTTATTTCACTCTGCAATGATAGCACACTGCTTTCTGTGTTACTTTCAAAACACATCAACATTGTCCACTGCAGCCAAGCTACTTGGTCCAGTATGTTTAAATGTAGTCAATGACCATTTCATGCATGTTTACAGCATCTGAATGCATAAAATGATCAGCAACAACTACATTATCTAAAAAAACAAAAATGTAGTACATTTTCGCTGCTATAGGAAGTTACAAGAGGTTTTTATGTTATGCTGATTCTACAGGCATTTCAACTACTTTTACAGACAAAATACTTATTTAGCCAAGCTACTTTTTTTTACAGAACTAGTTTCCATACATTCTTCATGCTTAGATGTAGATGTTGTTTCAGATGTATTAGTAGATGTGTTTCAGACTGGTGCTGCATGATTTACTGCATTTCTTTTTTCACATGGTCAGTCTAAATTACTTATACCAACCACAAAGTACATTCACCTGTATTTGTTTCAAATCTGTAAGTTACTTCTGTTTTACCGCTAAACTAAAAAATCACTTACATATCAATGCTGATGTGCCATCAAGGCTCTTACATGTACGAGTTCATTTGTGCATACCATACTGGTATAGTTTTATGGAATGATGCTTCTACAGTGTCAAACAATATTGAAATAGGAATGCCTTAAAGAATCACATAAAATCAGTTCTATGAAATAAGTCTTGTGCTAATGATCTCATTACTTAATTATCTAATTCTTCTTCAATGATGTTACATAATTTTGCTAGGTTCTTAATTTTGTTGGTCATTTGCCTCTAGTTCTTTTGCTAGGTTCTTTAGTAATACTTTTTTAGTAATTCCATTTTGCATTTAGTTCAACTGTACTTTTGTACTCATTTTGTGTTATTGTTACCTCATGCAATCAATCATTTTGAATAACCTGGGCTCAGCCTGAGCTGCGATGGCAGAATATCCTGCCCCTGAAGACTTCACTAAATATTCAACAGGAATGAATTTAGGAGGACCACATTTAGAAATAAATATTCTAATATACTCTTAAGTGCTATCCTTGTAGAAATACTTATGTACATATGCTATATACTTAGATAGAAAGAATAGGCAGCAGCATTAAGTAGAAATAGTAAGTAGGAACATTAGGTAGGAGCCCCTGCAAACACTGCGTTAGTTGCCTGGCCTGTTTGTTTAAGGGTGAGGCACTAAAGGCTAAGAAACGGCACTGGAGTTCACGTAATATGGAAACTCTTTTGCCGTGGTCATCCCCTTGAGGAACTTCAAGGAGGAAACAGACGTCAAAGATGCAGATAGACAGATACATAGAGAGAATAGAGGCAAAGTAATGAACCTCGCCTAAAACCCAAACCCTCTTGAGTGGCTTTGTCCACCGGTCCCCCAACCCTAGCCTCCCTCAGTATAAAACACAAGCCTAATGAATTCATTATTAACAATATCAGCATAGTACCATCTGGCTAATATATCTGGGCAAAATAACCACTTTCCGAGAGTAGGTTCCTACGCTTTAAGATCACCCCCTCCCCCCCTCCGCAGACCCTTGCATATTTCTAAATTGCAATCAATTCTTCGTACGACCATTCATTTCACGCTATACCCTCAATCTGTTCTTACACATTTACGTTAGAAATGATCTCATTTCAACCGAGATTCACGTCAAGAAATGAACACTTTTCTCTACCATACGTCAAACATCAGAGAGAGAGGTTTGTCACGAGGTGTTTATTGAAGTAAAATGATAACTAATGAAAAGTTCAATATACTAATATCAGTGTATCAGATATGGAGAGGCACTTAGAAGAACTCACCGTGATCGTCGTGATCATTCACAGCAGATTTTCCAAGAGATACAAGAAAAAGTATTCCCAATACCAGCAGCGCGTTTGTGTACATGACGTCACAGTAGCATTTATGCTGTAATTAAAAATGATAAAATATCAGTATAGGAAATAAATAATATATTAATCAATTTCTGTTGAGACTATTTTAATTGACATAACTTTCTGTGGTTTTCAATATCATCTTACCCCCTAAAATTTGCATTCATATATCATAGAAAAATAAAAAATAGATAGACACTGAGGAATATTTTAACCTGTTTTGATGTTCATACATCTAACACATCACTTACTATTCTTAACTTAAAAGGCTGTGGAAATTTTCCTCATCCAAACCTTGGTACAATAATCTTACCTCACTTATTTTTTCCCCTCATAAACAACCTAACATCTGAAACTGTGGGTTCTTTTCTCTACTTGATCGCCATTTCTCTTATTAGAGATGTAACGCCAGGAACAGATGAAACACCTCTTGCTCTCATTCATTTTCCAACAAGTCATGTCACGAATTACTGACCTATTTGTAGTTCCAGTAGCGCAACTGCGACGGTCACACCCACTGGTCACAACACTTTCTACGTCTATGAAATATACGTTGATTACGTAGGTGATCATTAACTCCATCAGGAAACAATTTACATTGTGAAGTTTTCTCTGCAAACAAATTTATGTTCTGCATAGAAACTACAAACTAAGGAAGCTGTGATCTACACAGCAAATGAAGGCCCGGAGCAACAAAGGAATATTGACACAAGAAATATGATAACTAATTAGGATGGATATATTCTCATTTCTTGCATTCTCATGGTCATTCGACAGCATACTTGTGTTTCATATATATATATATATATATATATATATATATATATATATATATATATATATATATATATATGCGTTGATTTTTTGTTTTTTATTTTGACTGACATGGCACGGGCAAATACCATGTCCCCAGTCAGGGTCGTTTCGGGCGGAAGACAAAAGAAAGAAATTAACCAGGGCTCTGCAGGTGTGAATAGAATTGTAAGGGAAGGGTAAATGATCAAGGAAAAACAAAGGAAGGAAGAGAATTTCCACTGCTTAGCCAATCCTTAGCTGAAACCGTGTCATGGGTCGAAACCTTGGAGGTGGGGAGACATGTAGGTAGTTCATGAGAACAGTGGCCAGATAATAGCCACAGAAGAGAGAATAGAAACGACATCGTGGCGTACAGAAAAAAAAAGGAGAGTTGAAGAAAGTTGATGCCAGAAGTAATGTGACAGAAGGCCTTTTAATTCCACTCTAGTTAATAGAAAAGTGGAAGATAATAAGCTTGGGCAAAAAGAACTCTCTGTAGATATGAAACAGCTGCTCACACAAGATAATCCACACCTTAAATCAGGCTTTGCCACATTAAATCCTTGGAGCCCCAGCTAATCTGATACCCATTAGACCTCAGAGTTATTCCTCCATCATTAAAAAAAAACAAAAAAAAAGCCATTTGATTTAGACCTCAGACATGTTCCTCCATCATTAGAAAAAGAAAAAAACATTTAATTTAGAACTCAGACTTGTTCCTCCATCATTAAAAAAAAAAATTGATTTAGACCTCAGACTTGTTCCTCCATCATTAAAAAGCAAAAACATTTAACTTAGAATGTTATTTCTTTCATTTTTCTTTTCATCATCTAGATTTTTTTTTTTTTTTTACACAAATACTAACACACCATCATCGTTAGTGTTCATGTTTTCTGATTTTACAAATGTTCAGAAAATTTCTCCTTAAACTGCAGGTCACCTGTTGACTGCATGACCTGCAGGTCACTTGTTGACTATCATACACATAAAAGGGTTCGATCACCACCTTTGGTCCATCACGTTTATCCTGCTCTTGCTAAATTAAACGCTTTTGAAATAGGCCTTAGCCAGGCTCGCTCGTCTACCATATAGGCTGCATTACGAACAAGAATCTTTACACTTAAGTCAATGAGAACATGGAGTTCATGTTACGGGAATTCATTGTGGCTAAGAAAATTAACTCTGGACACTGAGACATGTAAATGCGATTCTAGAGTGTCTGGGAATTTTTTGACTCATGAGTTAAGGCATTTAATGTCAGATGAAAAACTAAACGTGATTGACTGACGGACGAGACGGAATTAGTGATATTTTGATCGTCATTACACAGTTGTAACAGTAAGATGTAGCCTCCTTCAGTTATCAGGCATCCTTCTCCCTGACCACAGAGAGAAGAGAGATGGAGATGAAGGAAAGAAAGAAGTACGAAGAACTAAATGATAAATCCGAAAGTGTACTTACGGTGGAAGTCACTTTGTAGCCATAACATTACTGATACGAGACTGGGAGGAAGGGAAAGACGTAGGATCACCATCCAAGGGTCTTGATTGACGTAAGGCGCATGTTCCTAACGATGAATGAGGTCTCTCCAAGCTGAGGAAATGTGCAGAAACACTTGAAAATGTTACTTGAATCATTGTTCAGAAATAGCTGAAAGGAGGGTATAATGCCAAGGGAGTGGAGGGGATGCATCGTCGTGCCCGTCTTTAAGAAAGGAGATGGGGATACTATTGCACTGAACTACAACAATATGTCCGACGAGTGTGATCCGTAAAATGCTGTAAAAGATAAACAGAGAACAAATTGATTATTGGAAGACTGAGACAACATGAGTTAAGGAAAAAAAGTACGTTATGCGTCACAAAATCAAATGAACGAATGGAGTACGTGTTTCCGAGCTACACATTAAAGCTTTTTACACTTACCACATTTGGTGTTTCATGTAGAATTCTCAAGCGAAGAAAAGGAGAGAAACTTGATCAAAAGATGGAGAATAATCGTAGCGGAAAGGATCAAAGGACGTTTGGATAAGGATAAGGTCATGAGAGAAGTAAGATATGACGGACAATGCATCAGCTAAAAAGAAAAATATTGAGACAAGCTCCACAATCAGATTAGATACATGCATGGTGACGTTCAGTGCAAGGAAATGCATTGTAACGGAGTTGGGACGCAGTTAAAGAAGTCCCCGTTATGAATACAATCGAACAGAAAACGAGTTATATGAATCTATGTGTAAGAGTGACGTACAGGTCAACATCGTATGACGTAAACATTCCCAGAACGTCGTCAAAAAAAATTGTATAAGGAAGCAATCTAGTTATAGGAATTAGAATTGTATCTTATTACGAGAATAACTAGATATCTAATATGTTATCAATAACTTTTGTTCGACCGAAATTAGATTGAGTTTCTCAGGTTTGGTAACCTCATTGAGATGCATGGAAGTGATTGAGACTGTCTAGAGAAAGGTGTACATAGATGATACCTTAAATATGAAAGTTCAGATACATTTAGAGGTTTCAAGGACAGAAACTTGCCCACCAATGACAAGAAAAGAATATGAATAGACTTAAACACGACATTCAAGCTTCTAAGACAGTGAATTGTTGTGTGAGAGATGCAAAGATGGAGGAACCAGGAGCACAACAAGAAATGTATGAGCAAACTTGTTTTGATAAAAGTCATGTAAAGAGGTACTTTCACATCATGAGAGTTGTGAAAGAATGGCGTAAACTTGGTGATGAGTCTGTGAACGCTGACAGCGTAGGAAAAGTTTAAAAGGTGTATGATAGAACACGGCAGAACCCTAAGAGACGCCACTGTTAAGAGGAGGAAAATACATGAACAAAAAATATTACGGTGGGTGACGTGCCGACCAGACAGGAAGCCAGCTAAGGGAAAATAGAAAAAGGGGGAAAAGAGACTTCTTGAAGACTGATACGTATTAAACGTTATATAAGGGTAACAACGTCGGATAAAAAGAGTCATCACCAGTAGGTCTCGTCCTGCAAAAGGCAGAATGTTAATCAGAGAGAATATTGTGAGGTTCAAAGAAAAATAAAAAGAGTTGAGACTAGATTCGAAATCTTTGGTTAAAGCAGAAGTTAAGAGCATCGAGAGAATGGATAGAAGAGTTAGAGGAGTCAGCCCATCTTTAGGGTAGGCTGTAGTTATGCACGTTTTCAGGATAAAGGGAAAGTTTTGTTTTAGAGCAGAGGCGAGTAGACGAGTAAATGCAGGGGCGATTTCAGAAACTCTCAAAAACACGAGTGATGTCATTTCGTCTACATGTACCCTCCTTGCTTTAGGAGAGAGAGAGAGAGAGAGAGAGAGAGAGAGAGAGAGAGAGAGAGAGAGAGGTAATTTTTGGACTGCATGGAGAGATTATGGGATGGAGCATTAGGATGCGTCGTAGGTTGAAGACAGTAATTTTGAGCTACAGTCCAGAGGGAGCTACCACTGGTAGACAAGGAAAAGGTGGCTAACTTTCATTGGATAAAGGAATGCCTCGCCTCACGGATGAAATGCTTACAATGGTTTCAGTCGGAAAGAAAGATGAATAATTACGAGTTGCAAAGAAGGGTATTCAAGGTCCCATGCCTGACAGGCCCCAGGAAAAGGAATGGTTAGGACTGGAAGGACAGTCTTAGGAAAAGAAGGAACATATTGCCTTCGTTGCAGCTACTGTAACCTCTGCTCTACGCTCATTATAGATGAAAGCATCAACAGGAGAAGTGGTGATCATCTCAGGGGAAGAAAAAAAGTAAGCTCAATTAGCGCCAATAACGCGTCAATAATAACACATAGAGGAGGCAGGCAGAGGAAGTGACAGGCAATCAATAGTTTATGAATTTGATTTAGACGTCATATCGCAAGTAACTTCAAATAACATCGGGGCAAGGCAAATACCCAGCAGATACGGTTTCCCCAGTTGGATACTTGAAGCTAATTTTGTTTACGCAAGTCACTAAGGCGTGAAAAATATATATTAAATTGACCTGGAGAATATCTAAGCTCCTGTTCGGGTGAGTGATTTTACAGAGCCGAGGGCGATGTGTACCCTAACCTGACATATGTCACAACCATGTATGAATATCATCTAAAGAATTAAATCAACAAAAAGTTATAAATTTTTTTCAACATATGGGTTTGCACAGAAGTCCAATTCTATTTACTATATGGCTTGAAATCTCATTAGATTGGGTGAAGTAGCCTATTGGATCCCGGATGGAGAAATGTTTCCAGTGTATTCTTACTAAGAGTGAACGAATATACAGAATATTGGGAGTACATGGTTACCAAGGCAAAATACTTACCGAACATGACACACACACACACACACACACACACACACACACACACACACACACACACGAGGCAAAATGACTTAGATGATTTGATACAGTATATATCATACCTGAAATTAGAGATGGCTACGAGAATCTATGACATATCATGATCCGTAAAGTATTCATTTAAATATCAAACGCTTGTAAATATTATTTCATATCATTCACTTATTTCCTTCGTCATTTTGTCTAAACATCGTAAGTGTCCGTAATTGTCTATTCCACAAGTAGATATATTTGACGTAGTTAGTCATTGTTGTGACAGAAGAAAAAACATTAAGTTCATGACAGACCCGGGAGTTACACAATGAATTACCAGATTATCATCTGATGATAAGTAAGACGTCTATCATAGTGGGCCACACATGGGGTGATAGGTCTCGCTTTATCTTGTAGCTTAAGGCACATATGCAGAGAAGCATATCTCTTCATTGTGTGTGTATATATATAAATATATAGATGTTCTGGAAGGAGGTAAATAAAGTGCGAAAGACAAGGGAGTAAATGGGAACTTCAGTGAAGGGGGTAAATGGGGAGGTGATAACAAGTAGTGGTGATGTGAGAAGGAGAAGGAGTGAGTATTTTGAAGGTTTGTTGAATGTGTTTGATGATAGAGTGGCAGATATAGGGTGTTTTGGTCGAGGTGGTGTGCAAAGTGAGAGGGTTAGGGAAAATGATTTGGTAAACAGAAGAGGTAGTAAAAGCTTTGCGGAAGATGAAAGCCGACAAGGCAGCAGGTTTGGATGGTATTGCAGTGGAATCTATTAAAAAAGGGGGTGACTGTATTGTTGACTGGTTGTTAAGGTTATTTAATGTATGTATGACTCATGGTGAGGTGCCTGAGGATTGGCGGAATGCGTGCATAGTGCCATTGTACAAAGGCAAAGGGGATAAGAGTGAGTGCTCAAATTACAGAGGTATAAGTTTGTTGAGTATTCCTGGTAAATTATATGGGAGGGTATTAATTTGATTGAGAGGGTGAAGGCATGTACAGAGCATCAGATTGGGGAAGAGCAGTGTGGTTTCAGATGTGGTAGAGGATGTGTGGATCAGGTGTTTGCTTTGAAGAATGTATGTGAGAAATACTTAGAAAAGCAAATGGATTTGTACGTAGCATTTATGGATCTGGAGAAGGTATATGATAGAGTTGATAGACATGCTCTGTGGAAGGTATTAAGAATATATGGTGTGGGAGGCAAGTTGTTAGAAGCAGTGAAAAGTTTTTCTCGAGGATGTAAGGCATGTGTACGTGTAGAAAGAGAGGAAAGTGATTGGTTCTCAGTGAATGTAGGTTTGCGGCAGGGGTGTGTGATGTCTCCATGGTTGTTTAATTTGTTTATGGATGGGGTTGTTAGGGAGGTGAATGCAAGAGTTTTGGAAAGAGGGGCAAGTATGAAGTCTGTTGTGGATGAGAGAGCTTGGGAAGTGAGTCAGTTGTTGTTCGCTGATGATACAGCGCTGGTGGCTGATTCACGTGAGAAACTGCAGAAGCTGGTGACTGAGTTTGGTAAAGTGTGTGAAAGAAGAAAGTTAAGAGTAAATGTGAATAAGAGCAAGGTTATTAGGTACAGTAGGGTTGAGGGTCAAGTCAATTGGGAGGTAAATTTGAATGGAGAAAAACTGGAGGAAGTAAAGTGTTTTAGATATCTGGGAGTGGATCTGGCAGCGGATGGAACCATGGAAGCGGAAGTGAATCATAGGGTGGGGGAGGGGGCGAAAATCCTGGGAGCCTTGAAGAATGTGTGGAAGTCGAGAACATTATCTCGGAAAGCAAAAATGGGCATGTTTGAAGGAATAGTGGTTCCAACAATGTTGTATGGTTGCGAGGCGTGGGCTATGGATAGAGTTGTGCGCAGGAGGGTGGATGTGCTGGAAATGAGATGTTTGAGGACAATGTGTGGTGTGAGGTGGTTTGATCGAGTAAGTAACGTAAGGGTAAGAGAGATGTGTGGAAATAAAAAGAGAGTGGTTGAGAGAGCAGAAGAGGGTGTTTTGAAATGGTTTGGGCACATGGAGAGAATGAGTGAGGAAAGATTGACCAAGAGGATATATGTGTCGGAGGTGGAGGGAGCGAGGAGAAGTGGGAGACCAAATTGGAGGTGGAAAGATGGAGTGAAAAAGATTTTGTGTGATCGGGGCCTGAACATGCAGGAGGGTGAAAGGAGGGCAAGGAATAGAGTGAATTGGATCGATGTGGTATACCGGGGTTGACGTGCTGTCAGTGGATTGAATCAGGGCATGTGAAGCGTCTGGGGTAAACCATGGAAAGCTGTGTAGGTATGTATATTTGCGTGTGTGGACGTGTATGTATGTACATGTGTATGGGAGTGGGTTGGGCCATTTCTTTCGTCTGTTTCCTTGCGTTACCTCGCAAACGCGGGAGACAGCGACAAAAAAAAAGAAAAAAAAATAATATATATATATATATATATATATATATATATATATATATATATATATATATATATATATATATATATATATTTGAAGGAATAATGGCTCCAACAATGTTATATGGTTGTGAGGCGTGGGCTACAGATACGGTTGTGCGGAGGAGGATGGATGTGCTGGAAATGAGATGTTTGAGGACAATATGTGGTGTGAGGTGGTTTGATCGAGTAAGTAATGAAAGGGTAAGAGAGATGTGTGGTAATAATAAGAATGTGGTTGAGAGAACAGAAGAAGGTGTATTGAAATGGTTTGGTCACATGGAGAGAATGAGTGAGCAAAGATTGACAAAGAGGATATATGTATCAGAGGTGGAGGGAACGAGAA